>NW_022639557.1:768786-776719 GCF_010583005.1 Odontomachus brunneus | reverse complement strand
TATATATATATATATATATATATATATATATATATATATATATATCAGTAGCTTTCAAATGGCTGGCAACCTGAAGCGTTGCAACTTCACTCGATAAAAAGGTGTGCAGGCCGATTCGCAGCCGACTGTACGTGACACCCTCCGCAGCGATGCTGGACGAATCTCCCTCTGATCGCGCGAATCCGTGGGAGAGCCCGACTATTTTGCCAGTCCGCGAAATCTCGCGCGGTTTGCCGAAGATCGCGACTCCCCCCGTCTCGGTCCAGCCGCGCCGTACATCACTGAAACATACATCCTCCGTGTCGGCGGGCGTACCTCGCCTGCCTGCACCTCTCGGCCTTTCAGCCCCGGTGGAAGGACACAAAGTAGATTCGAGATACGCTCCCAGTTCCCGTAGAGGAGGTCGCGCCGGTCGTCGTACGCCTCGGAGAGAGGTTGACTTCCAACGGCTCTCGAGATCGAAGATTCGCCTACGCCCTTTCCGCGGGAGGATCCTCGCCGAAGGACACGCGACTACGCGAGAGATCCTGTTTCCCCGCGGCTCGATCGAAATAATTCTTCTCGGTCCCGGCCCTCGCGAAATCGATACGCCACCGTGCTTTCAGTGTCTGACGGGCTTGACTCTTTTTCTCTTCTTTTCCCTTTCGCCGGAAAGCCAAACGAAATATCCTCGCGAAGGGACGATCAATCAATCTCGCGAATCGATTTGACGCGCGGGCTTGATAAGTGTGCCGTGAACCACGCCGTGCGTTACGCAACAATGCACAGGCGTGAATATTATAAACGGCCGGGGTAAGATAGTGGGTGTTATCGTCGGTGAAATCTCGCGGCCTGATGTACAGATAACGTAATTTATTAACAGTTGGTGCTGGATAGTGCATTAAAATGCTAATGGCCTGTGTACACATCGTTATCGCTTGTACCCGTCTCAAGCTTCGTAAGAACTAATAATCGTCTAAATACGAACTAGCCGACAGTCGACTGGCTAATCGCTCATATCTTCGGGATTTCCGCGAAACATCGTTGTAATCGCTATTGATCTTCGTGAGAGAACACGGCGACTCGAACTTTCTGTCGGGGTTGTTGAAATTGTCCATTCCGCGAATCGTTACTATTGAGCGGTGCGATCGCATTGCTCCGTAAACCGGATTTCTCTAATTGTCCCGGCGCGATCTGTCGTACCGCTCAGTCGGCGAATCGTCCTCGGCAAAGGAAAATCGGGCGCAGGTCGGAAAGCCAAGAGATATGTATTTTATGGTGGTGGACGGATTACAGAAGCCAGCCCGGTGTTGCTGGCAAAAGTACGCTATAAGAAATCCTATTAGGATTTGTGATCGCTGAAACCTCTGGTGGCCTCTTCAGACCAGGCCGAGATTTAGACCGTAATATCATTAGTGGCCTAAAATGAATGACACATTCTTCTCGTTCCCTTTTTGAACGATGCTGATCTCCTTTCAGTCCCGGTCAGTTTTTACGAACCGATGACCCCTTGAGATCAGACCATGCATGAAAACTTCCCCGATGACAAAGCAATTGCTACGATTTTTCATTTGTGTGGCACGTTCGGTGCCTGTGTTCCACTTCTATTTTAATTCTATTCGGACTAGAAGAGGGAATTTTCATTTTCATTCAAAAATATAGCAAAAGGAATTTTCATTTTCATTCAAAAATATAGCAAAGTCATTCTCATCATTGTTACGCGCTGTTGCATGTATCTGCGTTAGGATCTCTGTCAGATCTGTCAAGTAGAACAGATTTAATTTTAAGGAAAAACTGCTTACTAACCAAAAACTGGTCAGTTTTTAGTTTGGCTAGGATTTATTGAACTGTTTAGAAACTAGACAGAGAAATATCGGCTAATATTTCCTGGCCAGTTGCTGACTGTAAGACAAAACAATAATTAAAAATAAAGCTACAAGCATCTAAATAATGAATAAATTTACAAATGAAAAAACTTTTCTGAAAAAAACACGAGTTTCACATTATTTTTATATTGAATAACGTAATTATTTTAAAATATCAAATGATGAAAGTATTTCATAGAAGTCTGTATGAAAGAAACTTGATTAGAAAAGCTAGTTAGAAGTACACGAAGTATCGTATAAAAAACGTTCGAGACGACTTTTTATACAACAAAAGATCATAGTTGAGGAGTTTAAAAAATCGCAAGGGGTTTTTCACAGATTCACACACATTATATTTATCTTTTTAATTCTCCAAAAATTTTGGAAAAATTCTCCAAAAAAAAAATTTGTCTTGCTCTTTTACAACCCTATTCCTTTTTACTCTTTTTTTTATGATTTTCGACTGGTATCTTCGAGAAGAAGTTCATCCCCTTGTTAACTCTTTACCATGGCATCTGAGTTTCTAGTGTCCCCTCTACTCAGAGAAGCGGCTTGCCAAGATCCAGCAGAGTTTTCACGAAGACGCACCGGCCGTGCGCCTCGGCCGTGTCTCTTTGACCTCCCGCCGTACGATGAGATTTCTTCGCTCGTCGAGACCGACTGCGTTTAATAATTTTCTCGAGGTAATCGATTACGGCGACGACGACGACGACGACGACGACGACGATTCGCACGCCGTCGCGTCGCCCGCTCGTTTGTTTGCTCGCTCGTTCGTTCGTTCATTCGGTCGGTCGCAACATAGAAATGTCCGGTATGTTCTCTCACTCGCTCACACTCGCTCTTGCGACATTCCGCACTGCGTTTTCGATTAATGAGACCGAGCGCGCCGCATCGCGTGGCCGTCGCGTTCCTGAAATCTCGCGAATGCCGTGTCACTTTTTGACAAACGCCGACGTGCACGTCGTAGCTTAATTTCTCAAGCAGCGCGGTTCCGTCGTGCTTCTCTCTCGCTCTCTCTTTCTCTCTCCGTGAGTCGCCGCGACGCCTCCCTGACGAATACATCATCCCAGGATCCGGGCTTAGATACGAAAGGGCATTAGAGCCTGTGTCGCGCCTCCTCTCTTTCTCTCTCTATCTCTCTTTCTCCGTTAGAAGCGGTCATACATCTTATCTTGAGAAATCCTGCCGCACGATCGCGCTTTCGTAAAGCCGTTAACCCCATCCGTCTCTCCGCGGACCTGCCTTATTTGGCGGGCACACTCTTTCATTCGCGAAAAAGAGGCGGGAGGGCATTCGGGATTCGCTCGTGTAGTCGCTTATCCGCGACATTAGTCAGATCGTCGTTCGTTATTAGCGTGCGAAGTATCTCTTATTAAGTTATTTGTCGCTGTCAAATGCGACGGGCGAAGGTAGGGTTAATTGTGCTCGCGGTTTCTTGATTACAGGCGGGAAACGTCCGATTCGCGAAATCTTGAGGAGAGACAATTTGAATTTTACAAGCAACCGCGTTTCTTGGTCTCCTTTTGCCTTTTATTTCTCTCATGTCTTGGACCGCGGCCGTAATTTCTTTACTCTAATTTATTTCATCTCTTTCTCTTTCTCTCTCTCTCTCCCGTGTTACGTTCGATCTTGGATCGTATTTTTGCGCGGCGACCAATTCAGCAGGGGAAATACGATCGTGGCGCGAAATTCGTGCCCCGCTCGCGCACTCGCGGAAAGGTTTACGAGTGTTCCCGTTGTCTGAGACCGCGATAGCCGATATCACTGTCGCCGGCATTTTAGTGGGCCCTCGATCGTGAAAACACACCTTTGCACTTTATGTTTACGAGTGCGTATACCATTCTAAGATTTATGAGCTGTAGTTGGAAATAATGGACCGCGCGTTTTAGAGCACGGACGTGAAGGGGCGAATCGTTTTCTAGGCCATCGTGCGTGTCGCTTCTTTCAGTCCTCCTTAGTGCACGACACTGAAGGATATATGATCGCACTTGGTGGTACAATCCGTATATTTATTAACAAAATCAATGTACATTTCGCATTCGCACTAGCGTGTGCCTTTCGCCTTGGTTGCGATGGGCGTCATACGATCTTCCGCCGACGACAAATGATCAGCCATTTTTACGTGATTTCTTCACCTTTCTCCGTTCAATTTATCTCCACTAAGTGATTAAGTTGAGCGGCTAACCACGAACACGTCGTAGTGTCGTATTCCAATTACTCAGATGCTCACGAACAGAAATAAAACGCCTACCGCGTAAACTGACGCATCACTTTCCTCGTGCCTTTTCCTGGTCTCTCGTGCGTTAGCTGGTTTCCGTGCGAACGTGTCAGGTCGGAACTGCCGTGCAAGAGGAAAGAAGAAAGAGATAGAGAGCCGTTTCTGGTGGCAAGGGAGTACCAAGACGACGCGCGCGAGACGATAAATCTCGTTTGTTTCCGTGTCGATGAGCAACCCCGACACTTTCGAAAGAATGAGTTCATATATCGGGGGCAGAATCGAGTTCATATTAGTCCCATCTGCCTTCTACGAAAGGGCTTCTACATGAGCGAGCACGCATACTGGGACGCGACTGCGACAGACAAAAACGAACGGACGGCCGAACGCGTAGATACATCCGGATTATACGCGGCCAATTGATCACGAATCTGACGATGTCTGTTGCGCCTCTCTTGTTGCCATACATCGACGTGTTTACGGCAGTCTTTTTCACGGAGAACGTCGTCTCACCGTCGTCGTCGCGTTACCAGTGCGAGTAACCAAATAAAACGTCGAGAAATGAACGCTTTCTCAAAAAATAGCTATTCTCCAAAGTACAATGTAAATCAGTGTATTTTTCACTGAAATGTACTGTACTTATAACTGTAATAAGTACTATAATATATGATTCAATACATCACTGCAATCAGTAAAGTCCCGTTGAAAGAATTAGTACAATAGCAACGACTGTTATCATGATTGATATAATTTGAAAATGCAGACAAATTGCATCACGTAGAAAGTTGAATTTCGTACAGCGTGTAGCGGGTTTGTGACTACAGATTTTGTAGCGAAATGTTACTTTGGCTGGTCAAAACCAACGAGATATGTGATGGAGTAGTGAAGTGAGAGTACTTTCACTGAAAATCAGGGAATACTTATTTTACTTATTTTTATTGATTCAATCAGAAATACTTTACTGATTCGCTTTAAGAGAGCACGCTTCTTGTTCCATGATAATTTCTTTTCTTCAAACGTCACGTGTATTAATCGATTACGAATCGGTGAAATTAGATTGATCATTAATCGAGCATGCGAGATGAATGATCTAAGATGCGCATCTTGGCAAGTGAGAGTGTGAAGGGAGAGGGACAAAGGGCGCGTGTAGGAGACGAGGGAAGTAAAAAAGAACCGGTCATAACAAGCGGCAAATGTAGAAGATAGCCGAGGAAAGGAGAAAGAGAGAGTAAGAGCGACACAGAGATAAAAGAACGAAGGAAAAGAAGACCGAGAAGCGCAAAGCAAGGGGGCTGTGTTTTACGTTTGAAACCAGTTCCTATAGTTTAATTTCTACGGGTGGACATCTTTCTTAATTTATAACCTTCACCCCGTCCTTACCCCGTTCAGCGTGCGACCCTTTGTTATCCTGGACGTCCTTCGACATTTTATCTGCCAATATTTTTTCTCTTTTTTCTTTTTCCTCTCACTTTTTTCTCTCTCCGTAACTCGTTCAATTTCTAATTTGTCTGTAACCGACAAATTCAAGTATTCTGGAAAAAAAACCTCTTGCTGTAACTTCGATTTCGGTTCACAAAATACGTGTAGCCCAATCACGTTATATCTGCTGTACCTTACGGTACATTTTATAAAAACGGATAACATTCGTCTTACATTTTCCACCGTCTTTCATCCCACGAATTAGCGGCCGAATTACACGAGCTCAGAAATAGGTAACAGACGGCAAGGGAAACGCTCGGCGCGTGTGTTTACACATAATATAATATTTCGAAGAGACGAGGGCCTGCGATAGGTCCATCTGTTAGATCTGAATAATGCGTTGGACAAACAAACAGTTGTTGAAACTACCGCAAGAGCGGTTGCGTGACGTTCCAACGAGGAATAAAAGTCGAATGACAGTCGAGTTTCGGAGTTTCAAGCGACGATCATGTTTAATTATCGAAGCACAATACGCGATATTTGTAGGTATTCCCTGAAGTCGAGACCTCCCATAACGGAGCTGGAGTTGCCGAACCTACGCACAAAAGAACTCGCATTGTTGTGTGATATTCCGAAGTCCTAGTGCATAGTCCGAGAAAAAATACACGGAGAAAAATAATTTGCTCTTTTAGCAAAATCGTCGTTACTACTGCATATTCGTAGTGACATCAAGAAACTTTAGTTGACGTAACTAATTTCACAAATTATTCATTATCAGAGAAGTAGTTTCGTTGTTAGGATAGAAAAAATTTGTTGAGTGTATTTGTCCTAAGAATCACGCATTAATTTGCTATTAATGCAAAATAATGTATCCTTAGCAAATTTATTTGTTATCAAAGCATAACTGCAACTGCTTATATAAATCCATCATACTTCTCATAACAAAATAATTTGTAGATCCAGCAAATAGTGATTAGTACTCTTAGCAAATTTTTTTGCTGCCCATATAATAACGAAAAGATTTTGTTAGACCAGCAGAAAATTTGCTGGGCCAGCAAATTATTTTTCTCCGTGTATGATCGTACCGGTGTGACAAAGTCGTGTCGTATGCGTCAAATGCGTCTGAATTACGGTGAGGGCCCCGTGTCGCTTGCTGTACAGTTATTTGCGATGTGATTAGCCGCCGAGGAAACCGCGGGCGCGCGCATGTGCACCATTTAGCATACGTAAATAAAACCGGCATCGGCGTCGTACAGAGCCTTTGCCCGAGTCGCGAAAAGACTCGTCTCGGCCTCTCCGCGGCTGGATTCTGGAGCGCCATGAGAGAGTCACTTTGTAGTCGTATCAGATAACGACGAGGAAATCTCGCGTGAGCCTGTGAAAATCGACAAAATCCAATATGCCGCGAAGAACTGTGAAAATACTTGTGATTTTTCCATCAGGAAAAAGGTCTTACATGGAAAATCCGTCCGACTACGTGATAATAATGAAGCAAATTCCGTGCATATTTAACAACGAACAGCGGAGATTAGAGCGCGTGTATGCCCGCAAGAATCTTTGTATGTTGCAAAGAGAGGAGCCAGGTTTTTCCGATGACGATATTGAAATACAGAAATATCTCTCTCTTTTCCCTATATTTTTCTATTATTAAATCATAGTGATTTTTCATATATGTAAAGTTGTTGAAAAACAGAGCGACTTTGAGCTACTTCACGTTTTTGCAGTTGCGAATATTTGTGCGTGCATGTGTGTGCACGGAAAAAAAGATCTGCTACGTATGGACAATTAAACATTATTTGCTATATTAGTCACTTTTTCTTTGCTGTAGGAGCCAATTTTCTTGCTATGATAACAAGAAAATCTGCTCCTGCAACAAAAAAAGTAGCTAAAGAAGTAAATTATGTTTAGTTATCCATCTGTAGTAAATTTGCTACATTGGCCACTTTTTTGCTATAGGAGCAGATTTTCTTGTTATCATAACAAGAAAATAGGTTTCTGGAGCAAAAAAAGTAGCTGACACAGCGAATTATATTTAACTGTCCATATATAGCAAATTAGTTTGCTGCTGCAGCAAATTATTTTTTTCCGTGTGGGACAAAAGATCAAGTATCTTTTGAAATTAAGTCCTGACCTGAACTGCAATGATTGTATTATGAAATTATCAGCGATCGACCTTCTGCAAAATCATTTATGACTCTTTTCTTTCTTTTTATTTTTTATATGCGCAATTTATATTTTAACGAAATGTGCAATTAAAAAATTCGCAATGCTTCTAGCGAAATTTACTATGTTCCTTAGCAAGGTAAATCTTACCAAAAGTCTATTCCTGCAGTACTACACTGAGAGAAAAAAATCTAAGAAATAATAAATATTTATTTGGTGGGTATTGTTATATATATATATATATATATATATATATATATATATATATATATATATATATATATATATATAT
>NW_022639557.1:737219-768772 GCF_010583005.1 Odontomachus brunneus | reverse complement strand
TATATATATATATATATATATATATATATATATATATATATATATATATATATATATATATAAATTTACTTTTATACTTTCTCTTTGATATATAAAATATTTTTTAAATAAAAAATGCACATTTTACTGGAACTTTAAGAAAACCTATTGAACCTTAAGAAAGCTTTTTGTGAAAACAGTTATTTATTTTAAGAAAACCTGTTGAACCTTAAGAAAGCTTTTTGTGAAAACAGTTATTTATTTTATTGAAATGAATAAATTTAGGTTTTTACATAAATATGTTATTATATAGCATTCATCAAAGAAATGTTTACTATTTATATTTTTTCTCTTTTAGTGCATAAAGATAATATAAAATTGAAAAAAATTATATGAAAAGAGCTATAATAATCAAGCGAGAAACTGTAATATTTCCTTCGTGTAGAAAGAGCGGATATTCATTCGTCGTTGGGCAGACCACATTTCCACCGTTGCAATCGGCGAGCGAGGGAATGTGCATCAACAGTGCGATGCAATGTCCAGAATCTGCGGAGGCAGGTAGGCTCAAGACATCCAAGAGTGGTGGAATCAGCCAGGTGGGGGCCCGATGGGCGGCACTTGGACGGCCCTAGTACCGCCACGGACTGTTTGGTCGACCAATCGGATCACAATTGGGACAGTTGGCGGGCCCAAAAGTACAGGCCTCAACCGACGGATAGCCTCTCCAGATGGCTCTTACTACACGGAGTTTAAAGCTGTACAGTTCCGTACAGCACGGTTCTCAGGTGATGCAGTCGAACAGGTCGCACTGATCGAGAAGCGCCAGTCCTTTCCCGTCCATCGTCGTAGTCGCACCGTCACTCGCGTACGTACGAGAGAGACAGACAGATAGAAAGAGGAGAGGCACCTCGTGTACACAATCACGATCACGAGGCAGCGACGTGGGAGGAAAAGAGGTAGAGGAAAAAGAATCACGAGGATACAACGGGGAAATAACAGGCGCCCGGGATAGGAGGGAGGGAGAGAAAAATAGACAGAGGCAAGACGAGGAGCTGTGCGAGGATCACATTCGATATCGCATTCGGGTGCAGTCGGTGGCAGAAACGAAACGATTGTTGAGACACATCAGGGACAGTCGACGTCCAGGACAGAACGGGTTCGATTGTCTACTCAACAACAATTGGATCTCGCGAAAAATAGCCACGGTTACGGCAGTGAACGAGACTTTTTCCTTTCAAGAAGACTTTCCGGGACGAGACAACGGCACCAGTGTGTGATTGGAAATTTGAACGATAAGGACGAATAAATTGTTTCATGAGCAACATTATATGCAGTGTGTAATGCGTGTCTACAGACTCGGGTGGTCGTCTCAGGGACTGCTGTTGTCGTTGATTTAGTGATTCCGCGGAGAACCGGCTAGCTCGCGCTGCTGCGAACACCGATCATCAATTAAGGTGAGTAATCTCGTTATCTGTCGCGCGGTACGTCAGCCACTGCGGGCATTAAAATCTATCGGCAGATATCGCGTGCCGGCCATTGAAGTCTACAGTCGCGAAATCGCGTGTTATCACGATAAAATACTCGATGTTAACGTTTTCTTTTTTCATGACACAGGAACACTGCAGAATGCAGTGAAAGGTTGACAGACGCATGAAATTTTTGAGTTTTTGATAAAAATCCTTCATTTATTTAAAATATTTTGTTACATACGCGCGATAAGATCATCAATCATTTTACGCTCGCTTGTAAAGCTTTCCTCATCTTCCTCAACGAATTGTTATTATTATTAGTATTAATTCGCGTTTTTAAGCCACTAGTCGATCATACCGATTGACCTGCAGCATTTTTAACCAGATATAAAAAAAATCTGAATGTAGAGTTCATATCGTAGGTGCTCGTCCACGTGTCGCTGGTAACGTCAGTAGAGGCATGCTCGTCCCCCCGACACGCCCCTAGGTAGCTTTTATGGCTTTTGTGCTTTCGAGATATCCGACTGGTGGGGAGCGGGGGAGAGGGAAAGCAAGGGTAGAGGGAGAGGGAGAGAGAGAGAGAGAGAGAGAGAGGGAGAGAGAGAGAGACGAACGGGGTTCAGTGTGTGATCTCTCACGTGCGGTTAGTCGAGGTTAGTCGCGTCAAATGAAAACATTACCGTCACCCCTCGCCTGTCCCGACGCCTGTTGCTATAATATTTGCCTACTGGTATGTAGCCTATATCGTAATTCTGCGACACAAAGGGCCCCAGGGCGACGACACTTGGGCCAGCATGCATACATTGTTACCGTAAGTGCGAGAGAGACCGACCGTTACAATTATTATGCATGAGACCGCCGAGAGTCTCCCATGTCAAAATATATTTATTGCTCTCCCCCTGCCCGCGCGCCTCACCGTTTGCTCCGTTTTTTCACCGCCGATCGCGGCGGTGCGTCAGCCACCTTTGTTACCTTTTCATACGGTTATTACCCACTTGTATATCCGTGCGCGCCAAGGGAAGTGGTCCACCAAGGGAATCGCGATTCTCTCTCCTCCTCGCGTCGCGATCTGTGCTCCGCGCACGCACGTGCACGCGTGCACTCGCGCGACGGGTTTTGCATGTTCGCTGCGATCTCTCAGGGACGTATCTTTATTTTGGCGGATCGTACGCGAGAGACCATCCGCGAATCGCATCGTTGCGATTAGGTGGCTGCGAAAAACGCGCGTTATCGATAAGATAACTCACACGGCTGATAAATTTCGACATTTCCAAACAGCCTTTTTGCTGCACGAACGTGGAGGGGGGAGGTACTTGAATACGTGCTGAATACATTTCTAAGATAAAGAGAAAGCGACATCAAAAGCGAGCGTTGACAAATGAGTATTTATTCGGTCAGCTCATGGATATTCTGATGAAAACGAGAAAGAAGTCAGTTGAAAGAGCGAAACAGAAGCAAAAAACGAGAACAATTGACGCATTTCTGCGAGACAAATGGAGATCAGACGCCGCGGTCCTTCGCTCTTCGACCTGAAGCGTCGTCCAAGTCTCGCGTCGCATCTCATTTGCATATTAACCCCTTCCGAGGTAGCTCGTCGTCGTCACGGGGTCGTGATCTGACTTAACGCCTTTTTGCCGGCTTCTTGCCTTGCTACCCTCCGCAACAGTCGCGGTAAGTACCAAGAAGTCGTGACAAATACGCGTATTATGTTTTTTGTCCTATTCTCTCCGAATGGAGCCCGAGACCCTGACCTAATCGCGACGGCAAAGCGCATAGGTGGAATGCTCGATTAAGAATCCGGTATCCCGCAGATCCAACCCTCTCGCACGGTGGTCACGTCGCGTTTAATCCGGCGAAAAAGCGCGTCGTAAATTTTTCAGTGCGCGAAACTGCTCGCTCCTCGTTTTTGCGAATCAACGACTTCTTATCATCGTCGTCGTCTTCAAGCGCATTAAATCAGCATTCGCATGAAAAACTTGACGAGTCCTGAGGTAAGACATTACGCTAAGCTTTAGCTTAGTTATATTAAAAAAATACTAACAAATATTTCGTCGCGATATCAGCAACAAACAAACGCAACCAAGACAGAAACAAAAGGAGAGAAATAAAGAACAAAAGAAAGAAGGAGATTGCCTCGAGTGAAACGTGCGAAGGCATGGAAATGTCGCTCCTTATCTTATCCGGATCGTACGGCTTTCAAAAGCCGCGCGTTTAACGGTGCGCACGCAAATTACCCGTTACTTTTCTAATCTAATCCGATGCTCTTTGTGTTCGCCCGACGATGAATTGCACGTTACAACGATCCACACTCGACCTCGCTTCCGTTTGCACGACGATGTATCTCTTTGAGAAACGGTCGCGCTGAGTGGACAATTGGATCGTCTTATCGCCAAGCGTGCAAGGATGACAGACACTCGCGAATATACGCACTCGCGCTCAAGCGCGACAAGTAACGCGCGCTTCGAACGGGCTTAATGGATTTTTGCATCCCGCCACGACACGCATTGTCGCTCCACATACGCCTCGCGTGGACGTGAGTTTCACGTCCGGGGAACTTTCGACACTTCCGCGGCGGCGGCATTCCGCGCGCGAAATCTGAAACGTTGTCCTCGAACGGAAATCGCATTTAAATCGCCCGGCTTGCGCGAGCACGATGCACACGTGCGCGCACGTTGAGGAGAACAGCCTTCACAAACGCTCTTTCGGTTGGCGATATTGCCGGCGTCGTTACAGGACCGTGCCTTCGGCCTTTTATGAGATTATAAATCAATGGTGGCGCGCTTAATCGCCAAATAAAGGGAGATTAAATTGCACCGTCGAGGCGTACCGGTCTCTCTCGCGCGCGTCTCGCAGCCAGCAGAAGACAGATATAAAACCCGGGGCTTTTATTCGAGCGAACCGTTGCTCCCTCCCTTGTAACGCAGGGTTATTTAACGAATTCCGTCCAGGGCTACCGGCTTATGATTTTCTTGCGGAGTTTCGGGAATTAGTTTGCCGATTACGATCTTCAAGTTGCGATAGATTTTCGGATTTTGATGTAAGGCAAAAGTAATAATTTTTTTAACTCGTATCTAATCTTGGATACTCTTATTGGTTTGGTTTTTAATCCTTTAAGTAGTATTGCGCGGCGAAGTTTCGTGAATCTTAGGAAATCTAAAACATTAGATTTGTTCTGATCCACTTAAACTACTTTTGTATTCAATTTCTTAAAATTCTTCAAAGAAATAAAGAGAAAGATCTAGATATCTTATTAAAAAAAAAAGAAAAAATTCACTCTAAAGGAAATGATACGCCTTTCAAATATTTGTATTTAAAGATAAAACAATAAGGATATCCAAGATTAAATATGTGTCTGGGCATTTTTGCCTGAATTCACGGAAATTGGTCAGTTTTAGCCAACGGTGAATGTAGTCGTTGCATTTCGCGATTTTGCCATGTCTCTTGTTTGGTCTCTTGTCTCAAGAAGCGCAAAAAAAGAGCTGACAAACGCTCAGTTACAATGTGTTGACATGCAACGAAATTCCATATGAGTAAATCACCACACGTAACACAATTTAGATGACCGTGCAGAGTCCGTCGATCACGCGAGGTGCGTTATTTGGCGGATCTGGATCGCCACTTAGTCACAATCGCATGCAACGCGCCGCTTCGCATACACACAAGCGACGTGTGGGTTCTCGATCCTTTAAACGTTCACTCGCTCGTGTGTCTCGCGAAAAACTCCGACTTGTTTCGCTCTCTTTCTTCCTCGTCTCTCTTCTCTTCTTTCAAACTCCACGTTACGGTCGATTCACGGCGAATCGATGATTGATTTTTCCTCGCTGAGGATCCTGCCGAACAATTCTTTCCTTTTTCATCGGAGGTTATCGTCGTTCCGTCAGCGTTACGTATTCATTCGGCGCTGCGAAACGTGCCGGTCGCGACGCGCCCTCGCGTCCTGCTCTCTCAGGAGCAGCTGCTCTCCCGGCTAGAGAGCATCAGAGAGCGACGTTGCACGTGCACATCGACGGCGCATTCGCATGCACGAGGACATATACGCGGGCATAACGAATTCCGTCGAGCACCCATCGCGATTCCCACAAGTGCGAGAGGGTCGCGAGCGTCCTCGATTGACTCTCTTTCTCTCTCTCTCTCTCTCTCTCTGTCGAGTGGCGGACGAAAATCGCTGTTAAAAATCGGATCGGTCACGGCTCGAGGAGACAGACAATATCGTCCACGACGACGGCTCGGCTACCTGCGCCCGCCTGTGAGGACGCCTGAAGGACGAGCTCGTTCCTCTAACGCGAGGCTAAACTGTCGCGATAAATGATCCTGCGGAAGGTTATTAATTGTCTTTGGCTCCCGGCCGGGCGCATTGTAGGTCGCGAAAACATATTAACCGAAAAGGAACATCCACCCTGCCATATGCTCGTGGACGATATATACGGGGTGTATGAAAAGTCGCGCGATACAAAATCTTCACTATCGTTTCTTAAGTCTTGATCGATATTCGGAGATAACAGCAAGAGAAAAAAAAGTGTCAATGCCTGGACACTAATAGCACCAGTACCTAAATCTGGACATTCTTATTGTGTTTTGGTCTTTAAATATAAATATTTTAACTTTTAAAATAGAATATATGTACATACATATACTTCACGTTGAAAGTTTAAAAAATATTCGTATTTGAAAACAGTAGAAATGAGTTGAGTACCAGTGTTATTAGCATGCAGACATTAGTACTCTTTGAAACTTAATTTTAAATAGAATCTTGTCGAGATGCAACGATTCCATCTCCAGACAAAAAATACACTCCAGGTTTGCATTCCCGAAATTTAATTAGCAACGAACGACGCATTCGTCTCTAACTTGACAACGATCGTTTCCCCGTATTGCATTAACCATCATTCCAGCGTCGCCTGCAAATACCTGAACCTTTGTTAGCATACGTTGATCTTACTTCGACACACCCTGTATATATCAGTGCATCACTACGTCTATATACTCCCGCTGGGATGTGTGCAGGCCGATGCGCAGGATCATTTTTCAAGGATTCGACCGACGCGCCCGTGAATGAGCAGTTACCATCCATCAAACGGATCGTTAAAAACGCATCGACGCCAATACAAATTGCGTGAAACGCGCGCATCTCGCATCGTTCCTCCAAGCTTTTCCGGGATTTTTAGTTCGACGATCTCGCGTGCTTATCTGCTCCTTCGCTGCGAAGTACGACGATATCACGTGAAGATCGCACTTTTGCGAAAGAGTATTTGAAATTCTATTACGTCGCTATTCACGCGGAATTCTCGCGTACGTACTTTCGAAAATTTCTTCCTCTTCTATCATCGCCCATAAACGGAAGAGGATGTTATTGCGACACAACCAGTTTCCCTGGCGATGGCGCGTCGAAATCTCCTCCCGCGCGAAGTCGGCACTTCGCACTCTTTTCCGTCTGGACGCTCGCACGCGCGCGCACAAGATCCTGTTTATTTTATGTAATCCGGTAATGGTCGATTATACACGACGGTGTATACATTTATTCGCGCGTATAATTCCTCAGCGCATAATTAAACACCGATAATATCGAAACTCGGCCAAGGGGAGGAGGAGACTTGGGCGCGAGGAACTTTCGTGTACCTCGACGAGTACGCCGCCGCGTATCCCGGGTGATATATCGGCCCGTTCTTTCGTGTAGAGATTCATTAACTCATTAACGTACCGAGAAAAATCGCCGGCCGTACATCACGCCGAGCCCCGGACAGTAATCAAGTGCTCATTCTTAACGCGGCAATAAATATGCGAATTAATACACCGCCGATTAATTATATCGCGCAAAGCCGCGGTTTCTAATGTGTACTCTCGTTGCCGCGGAGAATTATAACGACGCGGGGACGCGCCTGCGAACGGCCGCGGAAAAGTGATTACACCCCGGTAATGTGCGCGCGTTGCGCAAATCACCACGTAAAACTAGATTCCTCGTAACGGGCGATCCCTTCCGCCGCTGTCTTCGCCGACAGCGCGGTTATTCGTAGCGAGCGCGTTCGAAATTAGCACCATTACACGCGCGAAGGATCTTCGCGCTCCGAGAGGTAAACACTCGAGAAATGAGTCCGAGAAATCGTCCACCTTCTCCGAACGGTAGCGGCCCACTCTCGTCATTAGTTCCATATACTTCACTCCATCACCTCCTCGAACAATGATTCCTCTCCGACCTCCTCCTCTCCCCCGACAACTGTTGTCGCGAACGATCGAGAACGCCTCTGCGCTCCTTTTCTTTTTCCTACCGTTTCGCCTGCGTGTGTCTTGCGTGTGCGTCATATGACCCATATAAATCATACGCGCTTTTTACCGTCTGTTATGACCGTCATCTCATGACTCTATTGCGATGCGAGAACTTCGAAGTGATATGAACTCTAGCTCGAGGTTCAAGAAAACTATTTGTCTGTCGAAAGAACGTTACGCAATTCGCTTTTTATTCCAACTCGCGCCGATCTCTGCGCTTGGCGCATTTCGAAAGCGCTCTTACTAATTTCGCGTCTCGCTGTGCTCCAATTGCATTTACGGACGAGAAAAGCTGCGGTAGCAAGAATCTGTGTGTGTGTGTGTGTGTGTGTGTGATAACTAAATCTCATTGTAACACGCGGATACCTAAAAGTATAGCTGCCAGTAGGGTATCTATTTAGTTCTGAAGCTAAAATAGTAACGACAGCAGCAAAAATTTTACTTATACGAAGAAAAGAGTTTGGTTGGATCAATCAAATATCTTTTGAAGTTTTCAGAATTATGTGTTCAAGTCAAGATTCTGATAGCCAAACAAGATTTCTGGTTAACCAGAACTTACAACTGCTCAAGTTGAAACAATTGCGAGTTCTAGTTCTCCAGAAATCTTGTTAACTTGAACAGAATTCTGATAACTTCAACTAGATAACTTTAACTTCAATTTGATGGATCCAACCGAAATTCTTATTCAGTAAATTTCAGTTGCAGCAACAAATGCATTTTCCACACACCACGATTAGCTGCCGCGATGGAATCTCTTTTTCCGCGTTTGAGATGGAACTCTGCACATAATTTTACGCTTATAATGTCGCGCCATCTAAATAATTAAAGTCTGGTCCTAAGTGGTGCGGAAAGTCTCATTGAAACAGTCAATCGAACAGTAAAGCATGTCGAACAGTCAAAGAGTTAGATCAAGCAGCTAAGTCCAATCGAGTCATCAAGTTGAAGCAGATAAGACTTCCGCATTCCGCTTAATTTCTATAGTCTATCTTATACAGCGTGATTCTTTATCCAATGAAGCCTAACTTAGCGCGACTATCTTTACACGTTTCAGTAGGAAGAATAAAATAGTAAGAATCGCTCATAAATCGAAACATCAAGGCGCTACATCGCACGTTCGTTCCTCCCGACGAAAGCGCCTGAATATATCCCCCGTCGATGCCGGCCAATGTCGAGCTTGTCGCGCATAAGGAGCAGGAATTCCGCCGTCGATTACCGGGGAAGATTACCGCGGACAACGATCGAGCGGCGCGCGAAGTCGCCGCGGGCCCGAGAAAGGGTTGCGAGACGGTAGCGCGAGAGGGGCGACGACGACAAAGGAAGCGCTGCAGGCGCGGCGAAAAAAGCCTCATAAAGGGATAAACGTCACACGGGACTCGTGTTTAATGGCGCGTAAACTGCGAGGTGCCCCCGTACATGCCGCAGGTATACGGGCGCGTAGACGCGTGTGAGCATGCACACGGGAAGAGTTAACGCGACGACACGACGCGGAGCGTTCCCCGGAGGTCGCAGACTCGGGCGCGCGCAACCCTCATGGTCGCACTCGAACTCGCCATCCACGTCGTCGCCGACGTGTCGTGACCCTCGTGACCCGGTAAGCCGATATCTGGAGCAGGTACCGCGCGATCGACTTCATTAACGCCCCGGTGCCGGGCAAATATTGACTCCGTTCATGGAAACTGGGGCACGAGGCGCCGTGTGTTTACAGTGGCTGCCTCGTGGGCCCCTTTTTCGTTGACTCTTCTTCTCTCGCGCCTCACCTGCTTCACCGCGCGCGCGCGCGCGCTCCATTACGCGCGTGGTTGTACGCCTCGTCGCGAAGTCAACGACACCGGGCGACGAGATCGGGAGAGGTCCCCGCGTGTATCGTCTCCGCGGAAACTGTGTCCCACGTCGGTCGAGACGACCTTCTTCGTGTACTACACGGTAGTGTTGCATCGCGATCGTGCGGAATTCGCGCGGCCTCCCCGGAATCGAAGGCAACGAGGTGACGTCGTGTACGACCTGTTTCCGTGCGCGACACGAGTCAACCTTGGCAGCAGCATTAACCTCCGTGGACCACCGTCGGATAGTAGTCGCGTAGCGATCTTGTCGCGAAATCAATAGGCCCGAAGCCACGTAAATGGTACCGTTTACCGGTTACAACTGTGCTCACGGAGTGCGCGGATACAGAGCGACGTCGCGCAGGCAGGCAGGCAGGCAGGCAAGCAGGCAGGCAGGCAGGCAGGCAGGCAGGCAGGCAGGCAGGCAGGCAGGCAGGCAGGCAGGCATGACTTATGCGCTCTGTGATTTATTGCAAATCACGGCGTGTATGCCGCTCCTCGAGGCGTTCCGTTCCCCTCGGTTATTAGGGCGACGGGATTTTTGCCGGCCGCACCATTGCTCCACCTCCGACGCTCTCGCGCCTCGACCTTTGCCTCGCGTCTCGACCTTTCGCGCTTATTGTTTTCTTCGTATCGCGATACACATCTCGCCATTCCTGCGTTCGTTCGTTCGTTCGTTCGTTCATTCGTTCGTCGCTGCTCGAGAGCACGCGCGATACGGTGGCGATCCGTTATATATACCCGTGCTCTATTTGTCTTTGTATTAGGTCTCTCCTGTGTCCGAACTGTTAGACTCACTTAGAGCGACCGATTCTCGGACTCTCTCGGCTATGCTGTGTATGTTTGTGTGTTAGGAATATAGAGGTAGGAGCGGTCGGTGCTCGTGATCCGTTTGAACGTGGAATATTTCGAGCGAGGAGATCTCTTTGGGAGAGACGTCTTGGAAAAAGGCACGTTTACATAAATTTTAGGAAGAGAGGAATGCGGTGCGAGTTTCGAAAGAATTGTTTGCCCACCTCAGTTTGCTCGCAATGACGTCGAATCGCACTCAAAGAAGGATCTGGTTATCGAAATCAACATTTCGTTAAAGTGGGTTTAACCAAATATTTGATAATTTCAATCAAAAGATTTAATCGCCTCCATTTTGTCTTACTTAGTGACTAAGTCAATTTATTACTGAGAGAGTAAAGCAAAATAGCAGCAGTGAAATTTTTTTTCTTGTGTAATTTATATACCATTTATATATCCACAAATATTTGGTTGATCCCATTTTAACCAAATTTTGATTTCAATCTTTTTTCGTGAAGTATTAAATTAACATTATATTATCATTATATTGTCATTCAATTATGACTCTATTATCCTTTTCTCTTCTTCGTTTCCTAACGTCGAAAATGCTACATTAATATTAAATTAAGATAAAATTGAATGCGACCGTTTACGATTATGAACCCGTTGACTAATGGGAGCTGCGTCATCATAGGCTTCTTCGATACACTTAACCGAGTCTCTCTGGTCAGAACGACTTGGCACTTCTCAGTGGAACGTTCGTGTCGAGCTGACTCCGTGACAATATCCGTGTCTTCTGCGTGTTTCAGGTGTATATTACAGCCGCGAGAGGAATTGACAGTTCGGCCTGAGTCCGCTCCATCTGCTATCTGGACTAATCCTAAGAGTGCACGCACAAGAATCAGCGTCTGACCCGTTGGATGGCGATCGAGGAAAATAATCGCGACGCGCGATTACCGCAGGAGCAGGACGGTAACAACAACCGGCCTTCCACTTCGTCGGAGGAGCCTGTGCGTGTAGGAGTGGTGAGTTGGCCAGAGTACTCTTCAAGTGACCGCGTCGCAAAAAAACTCGAAAACCTTAACGAACCTGCGGGCCTGGCTCTTCCTCTCCCCCATCCTCTTCGCCTCTCGTCTCCGTCCTCCTCGTTTCCCCGAGCGGCGCAATTACAAAGAGAGCACGACTAGACGACGAACGCGGTCGCGTCGCGTACATTCGAGCTCTAATTACCGTCACTCTGAATTCTCGTTAAAGTACCTCCCTCCCCCCCGCGTAAAAAAGCGTCCTTTCGGGGAAGCTCGTCTCGCGCGGCCGGCGCGCCGCTGTATTTTTAAATCAACGAATCCGCAGATGGTCCCACTCCGACCTCGCACCAACCCGCGGACGAGTGCAGTTAATTTTTTTGCGCGCGCTCTTCGCGTATCACTGGACGCGCGGCTTGTCGCAATGTAGCGTCATTTGCGAGAGATACGAGCTGAGTGTTGGCAACTTTCGCGTAAAACTGCTTCGGCTGAAGCCTCCGGCTCGTTCGTTCTTCCTTTCTCTCTCTTTCTGTCTCTCTGTCAAGTCCCTATAAACCCGCCTTTTTACACTCGTTATCTGAAAGAAAGAGATGCATCGGGATCTTGAGCCATCCCGATCGTTTTGTTGAAATCACGACGAGACCGCGCGGCCAAGTTTCCAATCGCGCGAGATACACGTCCCATAAAGCGACGATTCATAAACTCTCCCTGGAGAAACTGGTTCCCCTCCCCCTCTGCCCCCTCCCTCCCCCCGTATCAATTTCGGATCGAAGATTTTTATACCCCGCGTTCTGGATGATCGAAACACACTCGCGCCACGAGGAACGCCGGCCGTAAGTTCCTTATCGGGGACCATCAGTGGTCTAATTTTATTCCAGTTTACTCGAAAAAAATGGGTTCCTCGTCCCGGCGACACCGAGCTGCCCGGGGCAGATGGCACCGTTCGCCGGATAGATAGCGCTGATTTATGACACGCCGCCAGGTTAAAACGGGTTCCGATTCGAGCATTAAAGAGAGGGTGGGGAAACATAGATTCGGAAAGAAGGGAACCTAATGATTCCCCGGATATCTATTTCGGGACGGCCCGTGGCCGAAGATCTAATCGCCCCCTCGACCCGCCGAAACGCCGAGCCCGAGCGAAAGGATATATGCATACAACACGAAAGCTCCGCTACGATACATCATCGCGATGCTTTACGGGAACGTTACGCCGGATTCTTCGTGTAACTTGGAAAGTATTCAGGTGCGGGAGAAAGAGAAAAAAGCAATCGGGGGCGTGCGAGAGAGATTCCTTGAACGCTCCGTCGTCGTCGTCCTCCTCCTCATCCTCCTCCTGCTCTCCCTGTTCCTCCTCCTCTTCCTCGTCGTCGACGTCATTAGCGCCGCGTAATCGAAGTTCCGCCATGTTCCTAGCTATTTTTCTCGTACTCCAAATCCTGTTCAAACATCCGTAAGATATCGTGGGAGGAATAAAAATCGAAGCGAACATAGGAAACCGGTTCGCCTCCCCACCAGTCGCTTGACTCTTCCAAGGATGAGCCGGACCGACTGACTGACGTATCTCTTATCCTTCGAATAACTTGTGTAATTTCTATAATTGCAGATGAACCAACAGTGCAAGGTCTGCGGTGAGCCGGCGGCGGGCTACCACTTCGGGGCGTTCACGTGCGAGGGTTGCAAGGTAAGAAATCGCGAGTGCAGTTTCGCTCGAGATAGGAGAGGAGAGTTTCTCCCTGTCGAGGGAAGGGAGGACAATTGGACCGCGAAACACATCGATCCAGCCGTCTGGACTGGATTTCGTGATCGTGGACTTTGCGACGTGACGTTGGTCGTGAATTCGCACGCACATGAATAACACGCTCGTGTTATAGCTCGTACGTCGCCGTGGAGCCGCGCGCGTTACGTAACGTCCCGCGATGCAAATTCTGCACGCTCTTGAAGAGCAACGATGTCAAGTAATTACGAGGCCGAGCGTGGCGGTTCCGTCGCGTCTTCGAGTAATCCGATTGTGAGCTTCTCCATCGTGAAATTACCGCGGGACGGCGGCACGATCGAGCGCAAAATCGGCGCGAAAGAAACGGAACATCGACTCGCCATGAAACCTCTCGCAGGCGCAATTTTCGACGCGGCAAAGCGAAAGAGAGACAGTGATTTATTGACGCGTTGTCTTCCACGGGAAGGCAGGCCTCTGTGGGGCAAGAAACGGACGGAAGTAGTTTCCTACCCGATATTAGCCCGCTGCGAGGAATTCTCGCGGTGTCGTAAAAGTCGCGACGCGCCGGCCGCGATGAATCGGCGTGTATGCGCGCGCGCTGCATACGGCGTCTCGCACTCTAGTTTAAAGAAGAGGGAACTTAATAAGCCATGACGGATGGCGAAGACGAAAAGGTACACGTGGTGGGGCTGCCCCGCCGTCGTCGTCGCCGTCGCCGTCGTCACGGTCAGCGAAAGAGGTGAGAAAGTACGACACGTGGAAAAGGCGAGCGCGCCCGCGCGAAACAGGCAATCGAGAAAAAAATCTCCTGCCCGGCTCGAATCCGTAAGTGGACGAGAGACCCGGAGCACGACCAATCGATTATCCCGGATCGTCCTCGTTTCTGCGATGCTCTCCGCACCTCGGCGACGACGAATCACGCGGCGGTCGCTTCCGAAAATAATCGCGTGTCGATAAGGTGATAAGGCGCGCCTTCGAATATTGCGCGTCGCTATCTCCATCGCGTCCGCGAACAGATCATCGAAGGTACATCGTTGATAGAAAGAGAAATTGGGCACTCTTCATTTAATTAATTGTTGGCTGTAGTTTCCAGAAGGTCCACTTTGCCGATTCTTGTGAAATTCGGCGAAATACTCCCGAATGTACATATTTAAATGTTAAAATAGTTAAAATAATAAATGTAGTCATTTCCAAAAGTTCACGCACTACGTATGTGAATATTAGAAAGACACAAAAAAAATCTGTATGAAAAAAATCAATCAAGTTTCAGTTGTATATTTCACAGATCAAAAGCAATTACCGATATTAACAGCAGTAACGTATGACGGGAGGTTTCGTCTCTTACACCCCGCAAAAATCTAATCTAATCCAGTTTACATCACTATTGTAGGTACAACCGTTACTTCAATTATCTCGGCTGATTTCTGATTGCGCCAAGAAACCTTTTAAACACGTTCACTCGTAAGTATTTCAGATTATTCCATGAGAATTTCGTGAGAATAATTTCGAAGGGTGCATCTTTTTCCAGAACTGCAGCCATTAATTTTAATTAGAGGAAAAACATGCATTTGTTTCCTTTATGAATATATCAATTACATTTTATTGTGCTTCTTTCTCTCTCTCTGTCTCTCTCTCTATTTCTTGCGCGCGCGCGCGAAACTATATTCTCTGAAGGAAGATGCTTATCCCGAAAGAATAGACACATCGGTATCTCGAGACAAATGCGGAGTACGCGCGGGAAAGCACGATGGCGAGGGAGAGGGATCTTGTTTCGATCGCGACTCGCTTCCGCGTGTTGATCGCAAGGATCGCCATAGTAGCGAGTAATATTCAGCAGGTGGATTCCGGGTTGTGCGCGCACGTGCGCCGGAATGCGTGCGTGTGCGCGTGCACATGTGCGAGCGCGCGCTCACCGTACCGACAAACAACGACGACGACGACGACGACGACCACGCTAGAGCGGACGATCGGGTCTCGTTAGGCCGCGCTTAGGGTCTTCGCGGGGTGTTGACCCTTGCTCTCGTCCTCTCGTCCCACTAATGCGCGCTACACCGTGGAATATCGGTACCGCATACTAAGTGACCCATCCGATAGTAATTGGACCTCATTAAGGCAACAACGGGCAATAGTTCTGGTGCCCTTGCGGCGCGCGCGCTTGGTTTCCTCGTAGACGGAGTAGCAGATAACGCCTTTTAGGTCAATTAGGTTCCCGTGAAACAGAATGAACCGGCAGGAGAAAGAGATAGAAAAAAAGAGAAAAAGAGAGAGAGAGAGGGAGAAGCAGAATATCGCGGGCGCACGCTGGGATTCGGGTACCCCATGTGGCCAGGGGATAGGCGCGTCTCTTAATTGGATTTGTCAAAAATCTATCGGGTATCGCGCTCGCGGCATCTTCAAATAACGGTATCCCCGCGATCGATCGCGATTTATACCGCGCACTCTGCGAGGAGGCTTTTTATTATACGGGATCGATCGAGGACCTTCGGGCGACGGACTTCGCTGCTCTTACGCGCAACGATTCTATCTTCCTTTCGTTCAGCGCGGTCACGCCCCTGCCGGTGAGGCATTTGCTTTCTTTTTTTTATTCTTCCTCTCTCTCTCTCTCTCTCTCTCTCTCTCTCTCTCTCTCAGCGTCCGTCGATCCGCGATATAGTTATTATCAATCGCGGATAAGTGAAATTAATCGGTGTCCCGCGCCCTGCGCGCGTTTAATTAATGAGCGCGGATGGCCCGATATGATCGTACGAAATGCGATACCGTCCGGGAAATTAATATCGCCGCGGTATCGCGTACGTCACCGGTTGTATAACTATATAGCAGCCGGAGAGCAGCGGCCGTACGGCCGCCGCTCTCACGGAGTTTCGATGTTATCGCGAGATATATAACGGCGCCATCGGGCCCCTGATATCGAGCGGGCGGGAGCGGCGGGGGAGGGGGTCACGAAAGTATAGCGGCGAGGATTAAAGGTGCTCGGCCGGACGACCGATTTTTCACGCACACACGCACGAACACGGACGGTGTGTACGCGCACACCGGGGGCAAGCACACCCAGCCCGACGCGATCTCTAAGCTCCGACTCGAGTCCACCTCCTCCCCCGACGGACATTTGGAAATATTTGAAATAATTTAGCGGCCGCGCGAGAGGCGGCCACGGACGGAGGAACCGAGGGACACTCATTAGCATACTAACGACTGTCTTGAATTCTCCGCGTAACATCGCAGGGGGAGGGGAAGGGAGGTAGGGAGGTGAACTTCGCCGCTCCCTTTTCCCCCCCCTTCGCGCCTCCTTCACGCGCGACGATAACGACGGCCGCATGGAGAAAAGAGATTTCACTGCCGCAGTTAATCATGGCTTGCTGAAAGTATATTTGACGCGCGAAGAAAAACGAGAGGTTTGGTTGGGTTGACCAATTTTTTGGGGAGATACAAACGAATCGAACGAACGGCAGCTGAATTTACAGGAATTCTGATTAGTTTAACAAGATTTCTGATTAACTGGCATTGTCTGGTTCGTCTATTTTTCATCAGAGATTCGGTTGAACCAACTTCCGCTGTTGTTTGTTATTTCCTCAGTTCCATAACTAAATATGTTGCCTACTGACAGTCACGCTATTCGATATCCATATGTTAAAACAAGATTTAAAATACCAGCACACGCGCAGATTCTTGCTGCAACAGCTGACTCTTGTTTTCCTGTGCGTGCGTGTCTCCTGTTTCACGCTGCAGCTCCGTCCCGATGGTGTCCGTTTCGTTTTCGATATCTTGAGCGCGTTCTCCAAAAATATCTTCAAAAAAAAACGAACGATCAGAAATTCGTATCTCTCTCTCGAGCGCGGGCAGGGATGGATCGATCATCGCAGTCATAATATCACGAATCTCCCTGACGTCGGAAAGAACAAAGAGAAACTGAAATATCTCTCCCCCGCCCTCCCCCCTCTCTCTCTCTCTCTCTCTCTCTCTCGGCAAGGAACACCAACGTAGCTCCACGAAATCAGCCGATACCATAATCGGAACGCGACAGTCGGCACGAGTTTAAATGTCAACGGCTTCTTCTCTGCCGTTCTAAGCGAGGACGATCCTCATCCGGATGATACGTAAAGCCGAGAAACGAAAATGTGATGATCGCGTCGGGACTCGCCGTGCTCGGCAAGATCGACCCGGCGATCTGCCGCTTAGGTGCGCCGGTGCGTCCCTGTTTTGCGCGGACCACGTGTTATTTTCGGGTGGCGTCCGAATTCCGACGTCCGTCGCCCTGGACGACGGCGTTGAAATAAACGAGAGCCGGGTCGCTTGAAGGCCAAGCGTAAAGGCAGGAGGTAGAGAGCCAAAATCGTGGCGCGTCGCGTATGAATATTAAACACGAACGACCCGACCTGGGTCTCTCGTCTCTCGCCCCCCGCCCTGTCCCCCCCCCCTCTCTCTCTCATTCTATCTCTCTTATTTCTCTCGCTCTTGTTCGGTTTGGCTCCGTTAAAGAATCCGGTGCACTAATTTGCAGATTCTTGCTCGCTCGTTAGGAGAAGCGGGGGGAGGGGGCGAGAGGGAAGGGACGGTGGCGAGCGCGGCGAAGACGGAGATTCGGGTCAAGCGAACAGAAACGCGTCGCGTTCGCTTATGATGCAAATGCCATTGTTTTTCGGGGCCTCAACGGTCCGCGCGCATAATGCGCGACCGACATCGCGAAAATTCTTCGGCGCCCGGCCCTCCCTCCCTCTCACCCCTCGCTCTCCCCATCTCCGGCGCTCTTCGCCGGAGAAGAAGAGGCGCGTGATTCAGGGTACTTGCGCGAGTCGGTTATTCATCGTTCGACAATGAGGTCCCAGCCGAAGTTGAAACGTCGTCGACGACCGATCGAGGACAGCCCGGCACAAAGGCCCGTTCCCGACCGAAATAGCGCGCGAGAGCACTACTTTCCACGCGTCGAAGTCACCGCGCGCGCGCGAGCCTTTTTCTTCGCGACATCTTTGCGCCGGGAATCCACCGAGCTTCCGTCGAGCAAGGACTCGAAAAGACACTTAGGTGGTAACAGCGACTTCCGGCTAGCGACGGAAGAGGATGAAACGCTTCGGAGAGCGAACGCTGCACGCACGATGCATAGAAATCGTCCCCCGAGCGGTAGATCGCCGATTGCAACGCGCAGATCGCGAATGCCCGTGCGAATGTTGGACGATCGACATTTGTTTTAGGCGTTTTATGTCTCTCGCCGAGTTAGTGAGATCATTATTTGATGCAATAAAATGGTTTAGGCTGGTGGCAAAGGCGTACTTGTTCAAATAAATTAAAAGACGGGATTATTGAATTTCGAAAAATTAATGAATTCTGTCAATGAAATGAACAACATCGACTCGATTTTTTAGGCATTTAACGTGAGAATTTTCTATTTTTCCTTTGATATCCAAACTTTCTGTGGAAATTTAACCGAAAAGTACATTTTTTGCGCCGATCTGACAAGAAACGGTGAACTTTGAGACGATACAATCGGAAAATCGGAAATATATTTAGAGCCAACTTTTCCAAAATGGCTTATATTTAGATACAAGTTTAAGGTCCGCTCTAGCAATTTGTTTGATGCGTTTGAACAGAACCTAAACCTAAATTCAAATCGGAATTTAAACTACTGTTGAGAAGTCGACTCTTGGAGACTTTAACGACTGGTGAGGAAATGTCGTGCAGTTAGCTGTCGTACAGTTAGTAGTCGCACACGCGATTGAAACGTGGACGGACGACAGAGGGGGATTGAATATGCGCTTAAGGAAAATCCAGGAGCACATTGGCGACTTCGACGACGACGATGACAAGACGAACATGTGCGTACGAACGGAACGAAAATGCGACAGAGAGTCCGGCGAAGGAGACAACACTCTCGAGGAACAGCGCGGCAAAGATTGTCCCGGCCGTTCGATTTCCTCGAGCGCCGGCGATTTCTCGGCCGCGGCTTGTCGTAGTCTCGTCACGAACGACAGATTAAGCGACCAGTTTGGATTTTCCCTTTCTCGTGCTGACTCTCCGAGTGTGTCAGCCGCGCTCGTGAATCGCGATATATATCGGCGCAACGCCCTTTAGACACCGCCACCAGGTAGGTCCGCGTCTCTCGTCCGTGTCACCGTGTCCGGAGAGAACGGCGTTCTCTCCTTTTGTCGCAATCCTCGCTCGCAATCCTCGTGAATCGCAGGCGGCTCGCGCAAAAGCACTCGCGGCTTCGCAAGAGCCGCGAGACAGGATAATACTGTACGCGATAGTCGCGTCCGGCCGGTGAGTGCATACAGTGAACGTGAAGCATCGATGGATAAATTCTAGGATTTTTCGTAATCACGGTATTCACACGCGAAGATCACACGCAAGAGAATGAAACAAACGATCCGCGTACGGCGCGACAAGAAATGAGAGAGAGAAGCGCGTAGCGACGAGAGGGGGTAAAACCATGGTAAAACGACGGAGGAGACGCGGTCGCGGAGTGTGTGCTCGCATTAAGAGCGCCGTAAACCCGATTATGGACCCAATCACCGCGCGATATCTCTCACGGCACAATTAGCTCTCTCGTAAAGTGACATTAAGCCTGGCATAAGGTGGCGCGTGTTAACACACGGCAAGAATCCGCGAAGTAGTTCCTCGCGCCCGTCCCGCTGGCTAGCTCGAGCGCGCGTCGTATGAGTGCGAGGCTCGCCCGCCGACTTCATGGAAGCGCGACGGGCCGCTTTAACTGCGGCTATTACGTCGCCTAATTGCCGACCATTTAAATACCGCCGCGGCGAAACTGATACCGGAGGATAGGGGGCCCGCGTAAAGAGCGGCCGCGAGGTGCTCGAGGGAGCTTAGCCCGACTTAGAGACCTGCCATGGGCTTTTGTCAAAAGAGAAGTTGAAATATTCACTATCTTATTGAAAGAAATGATTCGTCGAAACTAAAATTATAATTGTTTTTGGACCTAACCATACTTTTTGGACTATTCTGACACGAAAACAGTAACATGCATATAAGATTATTATCACTTGATTCACAGGTTATTATGAAATTATAGTAGAATTTAATATAAAAAAATGTGTTTTTCTTTACAATAATTCAAAATAACCATTTCTCTATATCATTATATTTACAAATACTAAATTTCTTTTTCTCATTGTAATTTGCTTCAGTATATCCCTAACAGCACAAATATCCAAAGGACGTGTAAAGTATATCCTGATATCCTTGTACGTTCTCAGGATATCCCTGGGACGTTCCCAGGACACCTTGTGCTGTTTGGGATTATAACAATATATTGCTATAATGTATCATTATAATGTTTGTGTATATGTATATACGTTACTGAAATTAATCGGAAAAATGGATAAATGTGCAGCACTATTCTGTAACGATTCACTGTCAAGAGATTATATCGTGAAAATGTTACCAAAGATTCTAAACACCGGACTCCGTGGGCGCGGAAGAGTATCCTACGTAGAACAGAACATTAAACGCTTTATATTTTTCATTTCTCAATTCTGATATTTTACATAAAAAGAATATATTATTCACTTTTCCCTCATCTTCTTGAGATATAAAGTTTGTGAGATTCTTGATTCGAATATGAGCGGGAGTTGACGAAACATGGCGGATTTCTAATTGAAACGCGTTACCTCACGGTCTCTGATTCAAGGCTCTCTAACCCGACACGAGTCGGCTCTCCTTCGTGCGCAATCGCGCGGACGCGGAAAATCGCAGATCGGCGCGAAGAGCCCGGGAAGTCTCGAAACGAACGCGGGGACTTAAATACCGCCTGGTCTATAAATCGTCTATTCTAGATCGCGGATCGATAATGTCGCGCGCGGTTACTTTCGCCGCGTGCGACCGAAACGGGATTGGGAGAAAAATCGCCGGACCGATTTGGTCTCCGGCGATCGCAACCGTCCGCGATGCCGCGACTTATTCTTACCGCGTCGCGACAAGTCGAGCCCGAGAACGTCGAAACGCGCGACTCGGGGAGGAAACCGCGAACCGCGCGCCGATCGGCCGGCCGATCGTATAAAGCGGCGATTTACGGCCGGCACCGTGGAAGGGAGGAACCGCGTGCGTATGTGGGCCAACCGCACAGCAACGGCGACTTTAACGCACGGTTTACGAGCCAATAAATCGCGATCTATGAAAGGATCTGTCGATCCGGCGACGTTACGCAGAGCTGCCACCTTGTCGACAACCGGCGCTTCGAGTCGTCGCTGAGATCGCTGTTTCTGACATGTTGTCCCCTTTGTAAATCAAATCCTGCTCGCAATGGTCACGCTTTGATCGCGACGCCTAGAAGAAGGTACTCTGCAGTTTTTAAGCTCGACTCATTTTATTCGACTCATTTTTTTTTTTATTTTATATATTTATATTTTATATATTTTATATATTTTATATATTATTTTACATATTTATATTTTATATTTCAAATTTAACACATTTTCCATTTGACATATTTTCTTTTAATTAATTTCATTTGACATATTTGAGTTCGATATACTTGTAAGAATTATTTGGCGATAATTGTGCCGCATACGCACTCTGCTGGATCTCTTTTGTGTCCTTGCGCGCAGAACTTGCCGATAGATCTGCAAGTTGCGTATCTATCTAAATAAGACACGGGGCGCACTGGGGGATCCGAGCTGCTATTGAAACGTTTAACATTCAAACGGTAACGCCGCGGCGAACGTTAAAGCATACTGGCATCGGCATCGCGCAAAGGGTCGATACGATCGCGCGAGTTAAATAGCGTGGTCGCGCACGAGCGGCCGGCCGTTCTCGCTCATGTGGCCCAATTCACGCTCATGCGATCGCATCGCGCTCTTACCACAGACGGCGCGCCCTTGACGAGGGATATTTAGCATTCAGCGGACGCGCGGCTCCGTGGGTCCGGCTCGTCGTCGTCGTCGTCACCGCCACAGTCATCGTCGCGGTCGCCGTGGTCTTCGTGGTCTTCATCGTCATCCTGCGCAATCGACGTCCACCGCGCGACGCCGACCTCACGTCCGCGAACGCGGTCGATCTTTTCGGTATGATCGCGTTACGCAAGGCGAGAGGTCGATTGGCGCAACCTTCATGAATTCGCGTCGCGCGCTGCTCAGAGAAGAATTCGTCAGCTGGTCGTTGCAGCTGATTCCCAACGAGCAAAAAAGTGAAGAAAAAAAGCGGGAAGAAGTACACTGAGAAAAAGATAGTTTAATAGCTGCAACTGTAATTGCATGTGTTGTATTGGCGATAATAATTTCACATGCATATTGCTATACTGAGAAAAAATATTAGAAAATTTATTTGTGGGATAGAAAGTTTATTTTTTCTGCACGAATAAACTTTATTTCTGCGAAATGAACTTTTATCTCACACAAGGACATTTTCAAGTTTTTTTTTTCAGTGTACTATATTGTTTTCCTGGAATGGAAAAAATACATAGTTGGATTAAAAAAATTCACTGCACACGGGAAGACTTTTAGAGTACAAATTATTATAGGATTTTGTAGCCAAAAAATCAATTTACAGTAATTCAGTTTATCCTTTCATTTCATTTCATAAGTGCTATTTCTATTTTAGAAACTGAAATGGACTATATACTTAACAAGATAAACTCTTGCTGACTATCTGTTCCTTTATTTACCTAGAAATATAACTGAAACTTGAAAAGCAAGATGAAAAGAGACACGAATATTCTCTCCGCGTAATTTCAGTGACTTTTTTTTCTCAGTATAACTTTTCGCGGATATTAAGAATTGCGAACGAAAGGATTGAACGCTCTTGGAACTTGATATCCCAGTTTCAACGAGCTGTAACAAACTCTTCGAGGACACATCGGCACTTTATCCTGCACCATATGGTAGCGTGCTTCGTCGAACATAATCCAGGGTGGCATCACCTTGGCGACCACGATGGCGCGACGAAGAAATAATTCTCGAATCCGCGACGATTCGTTTCGCAGACTTCTCCTTCAGTCGCTCCTTCGCGGAGCTCCTCTCTTCTCCGGCGCGTTCGTCCACCGAGAGAACTCCTGCTCCACGTCTTCTCGTTCGCCGAGGAAGCAGATCCGATCGAGTAGCCGCGCACACATCCCCGACGTCGTCCCGTTTCTCTCGAAGGCGAACGCGCGCACGGGTCGTCCTCGTGTATCAGCTCGCGTTCTCAAGCCGCGCTTCCTCCTCCCTTGAATCGAGACGGATTCTAATGTAAGCAAATAGCCGCCGAGGACAAATCCCCACGACCATATCGGCGCGCCGTAAAAATGTCTAACATACGACGTAGCCGCTCCGTCCACGGTGACCATAAAGCCTGAATAGAGCGAACGACCTGCCGCGGCGCGGAGACGATTCTCCACGGTGATCAACATCGTACCGCGAGTGACTTTTTCACGCGACCGGGAAACGCTGCTCTCTCGCCTCTTGCTGGGATTCTGCCCGACTACCGCGCTAAACAATCTGACAAAGTTCAGTTATTATTTCATAAAATTATTATTTATTATTTATTGTTTAAAAGGTATTAAAAATGTGCACCATTAATTGGGGAATGGGTATTAATAATGTTAATTAGAATGAAGGGCCGATTTGACGTGGAAGTCTGATTTGCCGCGATGAATCGAGGATAACTGGTCACGCGCGTTTGACACTCTGTGAAACATTATTACTTCCTCACAGTACGAATTTAATTTCGCAAGAGATAATCGCGAGTGATTCTTAACTATCTCGCTAGCAATTTTGTGCTTTGAAGGTGCAATTTTTTTACATTTGCTTCATTAAGTGCATTAGTATAATGTAGTGTTAGCAAAAAAAAATTAAGTTTTATGTTTGACGCCGAAGGAATAGGGACACTAATGTCCTGCGAAGTTTTTAGGATAATACTTTTGTCCAACGATAATAAGTAAGGTAATAGCTGATGTTTTCTGAATTCCAAAGAAGCTGTTTACTCGATTAAGTAAGGTTATTATTAGTGGTGGGCAAACATCCTGTTGATAGCAAAAGGGTTAAAGACTCTCTTTTTTTCTCACTTTAGTGAAATTCATTACTCGTTTGGCCGAAATCGAGCGGTGACGTCACGGCTCGCATCCAAAGCAACCTCGTTCTCGCGTTTCTTACTCGTCTCTGAATTTTCGATTTTCTCGCGAGTCATTCCCTGGAACTAATTTGCAATCCAGACCTCGCTCTCTCTCTCTTTCTCTCTCTCTCTCTCTCTCTCTCTCTCTCTCTCTTTTTCTCGCGGTTTACCCGACGAGGAAAGCCGAATTCCACGGGGAAAGGGGGCGATACATTGTTCATGCGGGCAGTCTGAAATTTTGCGGCGCGTCGAATGTCGTAATTATCATGTCAGGCGCACGTTGATGTATCACGGTGCCGTGCGCGTCAGCGGTGAAAAGCGGCACCGTCCAAGAGTGCTCGCGGCGGGTACTCCCGGTGTGTGCCCCAGGTACCGGTTTATTAAATTTTATTGCGACGCCTGCCTCGCTCCTCGGAGAAACGGACTTTCAAAATCGCGCGAGAAAATCAGCATACAATAACCGTCGCCCATTGTTTCTGTAGTTAGGAACTGTCGCTTGCGTAGCTATCTGCAATTCAATCGGCGCGATACCGTAGGACGTGGAAGCGTTTTGTGTCACACGTGATAAACTGAACTGCCCCGCGCGAACGGCGACGTGTCCGAAGTGCAACTTCAAAGGTGATCGCGATTGCGAAACGCGCCCGCGATTTGATCGGCCGGCGATCGTTTCTCGCCATTGTAACTGAAACGCTATTATCCCGCGGGCCTCATAAGCCCGAGAAATATGTCGGGCAAAGGTGACCGAGTCCTAAATCGATTTCCGCATTATTTCACTCTCTCGTCCATTTGCTGCGCGACAAGCGATATGTTTCGCTTCAAACGAGAGGGACGGCAAAAAGCGCACAAAGCGCGGAGGCTTGGACGTTGCTAACTAGCAAGAAGCAATTTTTCACGTTGTCATTGCCAGGTTAGGTTAAAAAGGCCTTGCAAGTGATTTTGCGCGAGCGTTTCTCTCGATCGATCGACAATATGAGGATACGCGGACTGCCTCGCGAATGCTGAAGACGGAATTGTCGCTGCGCGCATTTGCATCGTTGATTTCGATTCGCGGAAATATTAGCGTCTCGTCAAATCATCATCATTATTATCATCATCATCAGCGGTTCATCAACGACCGAGCGCTGCGTCTCGGCTTCGATTAGAAATCGCTCGAAACGAAAACGAGAGTGCTCACCCGTTCTGAATAAGTATGCGGAGTGCACGAGGCTCCAAGGTCCGTGCCATCGAATGACGTCAGCCTGTCTCCATCCATTGGTCTTCGTCTCGGTTTCCACGATCTCGTTTCGCTGGATTCCCTGGGACCGTGCCAAAAATTCGCGGCCGTTTGCCGCCCGCGTGCTTTTCGCGGCTCAGCAATCTGCAACTAAATTCATATAAGTATCACGCAAATTCCGTCAAATCGCGATGGCACATATACAATGCGAGGCGAAATAATAATGACATTCATAGAGAGAGAAAGAGAGATAGATATGTATACGTTTAAAGCCCGTATTAATAGTCGTCACTTGAAACTTGTTCCATGTATGAAATATTCAAATCTGAATTTAGAGTTAGACTTGAGTTTTGTTTTCATTTAAATCGTATAATTTGCACGACATCATTTATAAAACAGCTAAAAAGCTCATATTCAACTCAATAGCTCACGTAGGCTCAAGTACAGACTTTAATATGGATCTGAGTATCTTCACTTGCGATGAGTTTCGAATAATAATAATTAATGCGAATCACAATCCTGCTCGTAGCAAATACGCGAGAATTTATCGTTGTACGATGGAACTCTCAGATTTGCGCAGACCCAAGCATAGTATTTAACAAATAACTTGTCAATAACGAAGAGTAATGACATCGTCTCTTCGAGATAAATTGCGGTATCGAGTTTTAAACGACAAAACGTGGTTACTCGAATGCACCGTGTAGATATGCGTGTGTGTGTAACGTCATCTCTGCAGAGGTAAAACAAACGTCTGTCTGCGACGTGTTTAAAGTTCGTTACGTCGCGCTGTGCCTCGCAGGTGCATTTCATTAGCGGATACGGACAAATTGGACTTATCTCGAAGTCATCGGATGGATTCCGCCGATTCCGAGTAATGAAGCGGATCGCGACTCACGCGTCTGTTCGTCCATCTCGACGCGCCTACGTAATCGCGCGAATGCACAATTACCTACCGGCGTAATGAAGGCGGATCTGCCTCTTGCGGCGCGCGGCTAAAAATAGCCAGACGGATCCAGATACGTTTTTTACGCGGAATACACGAGCGACTGTCCATTCTTTCCTCGAGCCGCATAAGCTCTCTGTTCAGAATCCATGGAGATGCAAATTGCGGGATAATTCTGCCCGGGAAAGAGGAAAAAATCATTAGCGGGTGTTACGCCGCGTCACGACGGAAACGCCGGGACTGTGTAATCGATTATTATTAGCGCGACCGTGCGCATCGCGCAGAGTGCCACGTAGTACCAGGACGCGAAATCCAGATCGCCGGGTCCCACGGCGCCGCGTCATCCTCATCTGGGAAAGCCAGCCGTAGTAGCGAGCGAGGAAACGCGGGCGAAGGATTACCGGCCGCGCAGGAGGCGAGAGGCGGGGGGAGGATGAGGAGGATGAGGAGGTCGCGATGACGCGCGATCGCAGTTTTATGCGTCCCGGTCCGCGACGGCGGTGGGCATCGCGCCAACGGATCAGGGTCACTCGCCGATACGCGCATTCATGTGCTAATGTCGCTCGCTCGCTCGAGATGTTAACGAGTCGCCTCTCGTGTTGGCGATTGACCGCGGTCCCTTCTCGAGTAATCCCTGAAATTTGAGGCAAAAAGGGCTCGTTGAGATTCGGCGATGCTCGTGGCGTTTGTTGACCCCAGAAGGGTAGCGAGTGGGTAACCTTCAGGGCCGATTTGTCAATAATAGTTGAAGCTTGGACTCAAATTTCAATTCTGATGTAAGAAGGTGTCTTTGAACAGAGTTCCCAAGTTTAAACTATTGTTGAAATATTGGTCATTGATCATATTGAAAGTCTTAACCCTGGCAGTAACACCCTGCGCTTCCCGCACGTCTCGGTGTTTACATTCTCATTTATTTTCTCAAGAACTCCCTCAAGATTATACATAGAAATCTTAAAAGTTGAACAAAAGAAAGAACAATGATTACAACTTAAGACAAGCGCTTTAATAGATTTTAAAATGAACGAGTTATTATCAGAGTCAACTCTTGAGGAAGATACTGATAATTTGCGATGCGATTAAGGGGTAAGGATAAGTAATTCTTACTCATTCAGTAATGTTAAAAAGGCAGTGATATCTATTTCAGTGTTTTGGTGGTGAAACAAATACCAGAAGAAGAGCTTAAGGCTTTCAGTATGAGTAAAAATTACTCACGCTACCTTTCTAAAGTTAAGATGAAGGAGGAGACGCGTCCGGGACACTTCCGCAGTCGATTCCGCGGCACAATCGCGCAACGACGCGACCACCGCCGAAGCTGGCAGCCGTGTCGCCGGTCTGCCACGGCTTCGTGAACTTTTCTCCTCCGTTCTCTCTTTCTTTCATTCTCTCTCTCTCTCTCTCTCTCTATATATATATATATATATATATCTCTCTCTCTCTCTCCCCTCTCCCTCTCTCTCTTTCTCGTTCACGTCGGCGTCCTCCACGTCCCGCTTCTCCGTCGGCACACAGCATCCGAGGCACCTGTGCCACGAGCATCACCGTGTGCGCCTTTCTCCGTCACACCCGCGGCGGCGTAACGCGACTCCCCGTCCTCGTCGCACTCGCGCATCTCTAAGCTTCTCTCGGTCCATTTCTTCCCGTATCTGCCTCTTCGCGCCGCGCTCCGCGCACCGTGACCCTGCGAACATACGCCTGTCCTTCTCCCTCGGCCGCCTCCACCTCTGCCGCCGCCGCCGCCGGTACCATTATGTATATTCCCGCTCGTCCCGTCTCGCTCGTTCGCTCGCGCCTATCAACAATCTATATTAAGGACGTGGGAATGTGAAATGGCCTGTCCAGCTATGCCAGCGATGCTATTGGAGTCGCGGTGTGGCCGTGTCGACTGTCTCGACTTGGTCTTTCGCTCTTTCTCTCTCTTTCTCTCTCTCTATCTATCTTTCTCTATCTTTCTTCGCGCATCCTCTCCTCCACTCCCACATGCATGAGCGCATATAAACGCACATATACACACGGGTATATAACAACGCACCTAACAACCCCACCCCCCCCCTCCTCCCCGTGTCACGCGTTCATGCCGTGACCTCGGATTCATGCACGACGGATGCTGCACGCCGAATCCCATGCGAGATGTGCCGCGGACTTTCTCGTAAAACGTTTACGAGAAATCCGGTAATGCCGTAGCCTCCGCTCCTCCTTCTGCTGCTGCATCTTCCTCGCCTTCTTCTTCTTCTTCTCCTCCTTCCAAAAGTAATTTTCGTCTTTTATCCCCGCGGGTCGTTCACGTTTCGCGGGTAATAATCGTCTCCCTTTAGGAAGTAGCGTGACTATTGCACCGTGCTCGGTGTCGATTATGTTTTTGTGTACTGTGTAGCGTGGGATCGTATGTTTGTTTAGGGAAATCAGCTTAGTGATGTTTTACATGACAAGAATAATAAGTATGTGCTCGAGAAAATTAACAATAAATTTCTGTCAGAGCGATGGTCCCAGCGCGGACGCTGTGAAGCACTCTGTGTGTACACGGAGACGGATAAGTTTCTCAGCGGATCGCGAACAGTCCGGCAATAATTATCATAGCCTCGGGCAAAAGTTTCCTCAATCGATGCGCGGTGATAACTCATCGGCTCGCAAGACGTCGCGCCGCGTTGCGTCGCCAGAGCCAAAGTCGCAATTTTATTTGCCGTCTTATTTAGCTCGTCACACGAAATCTGCGATGTCGACGGATAACGGCCGCAGCACGTGTTGCTCATTCGCGAAATCGTCAACTAACGTGAAACCGATAAAACGACGCGATAAAATTCGGTGGGTTTTGTGGACCGCGCGGAACAGATACGTGACGGAGAGAATTTTATGGTGAAAATTATATATAAAATTTTGTGACCAAGCAATAGATCGACATTCTGTAGTAATCAACTGTCCTTTCAGTTCATATGTGCTAATTATATTTCAGGGACTATAAGACGGGCTATTAAATAATTTACTATGTTCCTAGTAGAAACAGGCGTTAGCAAGATAGACCTCACTAACTAACGGTCTATTTCTGTATTACTAGAAACATAGTAAAACTTTAAAAATAATTTTTATAAAAGAAAAAACTGTAATATTCTCTCTCTGTATATATAGATAAATGCATTTATTTCATCTTGAAGTTAAAAGAATCCCTTTAGGTGCATTGAAAGAAAAGATTCGATAAAAATATTAACAAACGGATATTTCCGATTAAATTCCGATCATAATGGCACTTCACCAGATAAACCGATCAAAAAATTATGAACCGATACTTCTTAAATTCATCCGTATTTCGATCGGAAATATCCGGTTGTTAATTTTATCGGCTAACTTATTTCAGCAAACGAAAATATGTGATACGTTTGGAAAGAAATAGCTTATGCGAGTCGCTACTAATGAATAATAGATAAGCTTCAATATGGTAGTGGTACGTGTGTAAATGCACGATAATTTGAATCTCAAAGTAATCGTCGAATAGTGGGGGATCAAATTCCTAAGGCATCAAGTGCCGCAAGTAAAGCTGACCGCGGCGCTCGGTGCCGATCGCGCTCTCCGCATTTGGGACGACAGGAGCTTCCCGATTGAGAATCTCCTCACGCGCGCGCGGGACCATCTCTCCCCCGGGGGAAATTATCGTCGCGCGATCGATCGAGTTATCGAACGTCGCGCGCGCCACGATGACGTTCATCATCGCGCCGAGAGAACGGCGCGCTCGGGCCAGATATTCCCACCGCGCGAATCACTCTCTCTCCGTTTAAACCGCCATCAAGCGGACTCTCTTCCGGTCTCGCGCTCGTAATAATCGTAATTATCGTGTAATTTCGGCACCACGTTATTACACGATCTGCAGAGAGATTCGAGTCGCTCGGACCGAGCGATTTGAATTCGACGACGGCGAGTTTTCGACAGCTGTCTTAACCAGGCGCTCTCCGCTTCTTTTCACGATCACGGACGACGACGATTTCACCGCGTCGCCTTTATGGCGTTACAAATCGATCCGGGATTCCGGGCGTGCCGCCTGATTTGAGATAATCCCAGCGTCTCACGACGGATTTGTCGCACGCGCCCCTAAATGGCGCGCGTTCCAGCCGCCGCGAACGGCGACCGGTTGTTTCGCCGTTGTTGTTGTTGTTGTTGTCGTTGTCGTCGCCGTTATTGCCGTGGACGTCGTCGCGCGCACGCTGATCTCTGACCGACGGTGTCTGTCCGTATGCGTACCGATACGTGCTGCGTCCAACGACCGCGGGGACAAGGAACTGTGCAAAAACTTGAAGAGCCGAGCGCGCGCGCTCACACGCACGCACTCACGACGATATTACGTAACCCCGCGAATCCCGTTGTCCCCCTTCGGGATTGTCCGACTCTCGTTCGTACTGACTGACCGAGTGAGCAACGCGCCAGCTTAGCTGGCTTCTGCGATGCAATCGCCGTCCCGCGAAAGACGAAGTCATCCGCGGCGCTTGAAGAACGTCGCCAGTTTTCCCAGTCCCGGGCCGATTTCAGGACCCGATATGGCAGTGGCGCGCCGTGCCCGGATCAATTACAAGCGCGAGTCGACCGGGAGCACATACGTCTGCGACATACTAATCGATCGGTACGTAAATCGCCAACCTCTCTGAGACACAGTTGAGCGCGCGACGAGCGTGTGTCGTTCGCGCGATTTCTCTCACGAGGAGGAAGCCCGAGGAAGGACGAGACGAAATCGCGTCCGTTCCTGCAGATCGCGTAGATTTGCGTGAGGCGTGGTCAGAAGCGCAGGTTACAAATGAAAATTAGAGGAGTCAAAATGACTCCACGTTGGCAATAACGGGCTAATTGCTATTGCCAGCATTAACAAAATCTAGGCTATTTATATGAGATCTATTCTCTTAAAGTGAATCAGTGAAACATCATTGAAAGCAGTAAATATACACTGATTTGCAGCTATAAGTACTGAAACTGCTCAGTGCTATATTTATAACTGATATTAGTGACTATTCACTGATTCACTTTAAGAGAGTATATATACAAGAAATATGAAAAAGATATCGTGTTAGTGACGATCGCTTCTATCGTTATCGACATTTGGTGTTTGTTGTCTACTTCAGCACTTTTCCTTAATCGCACTGAGACAAGGATGTTTGATACGAGGGTGGTCTGAAAAGTTTCCGACCTAACAAAGATACAAGTCATTTTTTCTGAAAATTGTTTTTTATTTTTCAACATAGTCTCCTTGTAAATCTACACACTTCTCCCAGCGATGCTCCCATCTCTGTAACCCGTCGAAATAGTACTCGGCGTTTTTCTCTGCAAAATAATTGTTCACG
>NW_022639557.1:683857-737209 GCF_010583005.1 Odontomachus brunneus | reverse complement strand
AGCGGCCCAAAATTTCACTGTCGTAAATGATGGTGCAGAGTCCCCATACACAGAATCCAACTCATCTTTGATTTGCGTAGGCGTATTGCCTTTCAAAAACAAATATTTAATGACAGCTCGATACTCGATTTTGTCCATTTTCACAAAAACACTCACATCAACTTACTCAAACGACTGTTACATAACAACTGCGAGTCCAAAATGGCTGAAACTTCGGTGAGTAACTGTCAACAGATGAACAACGAAATTCACTAGCTTTTATTTACAAGTGCTGCTATCTTCACGTTGAGGTCGGAAACTTTTCAGACCACCCTCGTATTTATAGCTATAATAGTACAGTGATGCGATGATTATAAACTCATATTATCAGGAGCATTTTTTATCGTAAGTGTTATTGCGATGTTAGTGATAATAATTTTATACATATTGCTGCTGCTATTACTTTTTTGTTAGAAAACATAGTTGACGCCGGAAATTGCGGTAATTTCTCAGTGAGATTAATTGTTTTTTTCTCTCTCTCTCAGAGTGCGAGTATAATGGACAATAGCCCCGGGGCGGTAATTATTACGCATCTGTTTGTAATCCTGCTCGATATCCGCGGATCCAACGTCCAGTCAGCCGTTGGAAGTTTGCGCGATCCGGTTTTCCCGCTCTCGAACGAACGCACGTCGTGTCGCACCGAATGATTCATATCGCATATCACGGGGATCCGATCGGAAGTCGAAGGAACACCTTCTCGAACACTCGAAATGTGGGTCGCAGATCGTGGACACCTCATCGAACGATTCGTTCGATCGGGACGTGTACCGCTACGCGACTTTTTGGCATTTCGGACCTCGTTACACACCGGTGTCCGCCCACGTGGTCTCCGGTCAGGTGGAGAATGCTCTCACATCCTTCCGTGGCGTGGCGACGTTGTTCGCGCGTGCGGTGACTCCTTACTACGCCTCACCTTCCGCTCCTGTTCCGCAATACGCACGAGCGCGCTAATCGATCGTGATGTAATATCGCGACAACAAACCTGGGCGGGGAGAGGAGGTGGGGAGAGCGTGAGAACGCGGATACGCCAAGTTGCGTAGATCCCGTGATCTCGTAACAGTCCCGACGTAGCACCTGTATCGTTGTCTCTCTCTCTCTCTCTCTCTCTCTCTGCCCCCGTCCCTCTTTCGCGAACGACGTTACCGAGGTATGTGGTAACTGCACTTTAACAAGGCATGATTATGCTCAATCTTAAAGAAGAATCGCTCGGCTACGAGCCAGACATCCACGCTCGATCGCCGTGAAGGAGTACCGGCAAAGGACATTATCCTTGGCGAGACCGTTCCCCGAAGTTGCACCTTCCAAGAGACAGAGTCGCGCGCGAACTTTGCCGTCGCAGATCGAAAGGGAAGTTTCTCCCGAATACGGAAGCTTAATCGATCAACGTGACCTATCGGTTGCCGCCGCGCGACTCGCTCCATGGCGTCTCTCTTTCTCTCCTTCTCTCTCTCTCCCTCTCTCTCTCTCGAAATTTCTGGAGGGTGCGAGCGGCGAAAGACTGCAAAGCTGTGTCGTAAATTAGTGCTCGATGACCGTGCGAGCGAGACCGCGCGCCTTTCGAAGCAGCGGGTCTTCTCGAGGCAGTTTTATCGTCGGCCGACAGGCGTTTAACTTTACGAGCGGCCACGCCACGTATATACTCTATCTCCTCCTCCTCCACCTCCTCCTCTTTCTTCTTCTTCTTCTTCTTCTTCTTCTTTTGCTGCTGCTCCTCCACCTTCTCCTCCCCATCGTCGTCGTCGTCGTCGTCGTCGTCGTCTTTCCGTTCCCTTCGCCCTTTGCTCGCTCGCATCCTCTTCATTGCTCGCTCTCTCCCTTCTCTTTCTCCTTCTCCTCCTCCTCCTCCTCCTCCTCCTCCCTTCATCTCGAGCGCCTCTCTTCTAGGCGCAGGCATGCTAATTCACGTGACGCGCGTAACATTAAACCCTGACGTTTAATCCGGTAGAAACGCGCGTGGCTTACACGGGCACCGACCGTCGACCCTTTATATGGTTCGGTCGTATGGAGATTTCACCGCGGTCGCGCGCGGACGTATCTGGTAATATCCGGCGCGAGAGTACCGCGGGCCTCTATCGTGATAATGCTTCGTTTGTCCCGATAATCCGATTAATTTATATGGATGAGCCGCGCCGCGCCACGCCGCGATTCCTCGGCGCGTCGGGGGTCGAAGGTCGGGCCCGCGAGAGCGAGAGCTCGCCCGAGAATTCACGATCGTCCGTAACGCGAGGCTCGTAGATGTCCGACGCGATGATACGTGCGTTTGTAGATCAGTTTAACGAGCGACGAGCGCGCGCTAATTTCCGCGGATGCGTCAGCGAATCCTTAATCTCGCAGTGCGAATTTCAATGGCATGAGTCGTCTGAGTAGGACGCCGCCGATGTGTCGGGATATTTCGTCCCGCTACGAAACCCGACGACAACACGTCGATGAGAGTTCGCGCGCCGGGAAACTCTACTTTCGGTGGATCAAAGATCCCAATAGAGCGCAAGCGCTCCGATCTTGCCAACAACGATCTAATGGGAATTCTTCCGACCATTCTCTGTTACAGTCATTCTTTGGCCGCACGTACAACAACGCCAGTAATATCGCGGAATGCAAGAACGGCAACAGTTGCGTGATCAACAAGAAGAACCGCACGACCTGCAAGTCCTGCCGTCTGCAGAAATGCATTCTCGTCGGTATGTCCAAATCGAGCTCGCGCTACGGTCGTCGCTCGAATTGGTTCAAGATTCATTGCCTCTTGACGGAGCAGGGCGGTCAGAACCTGGCTTTAGCGGCGAGCGCTGCCGCGCCGTACCCGCCGAACTATCTGGTGAATATGCTCAAGCACAACGAGAACAACGCGCATAATAACGACAGAGCAGACCTGCCATCACCTAACCAGGGTGACCTGGCCTACCAAGTGCAAGCGCAGCTCGCGTCCCTGCAGGTCGCAATATTGAATCGAGAGCAGAGAGGTCGACAATCGCCCCGTTCCGACGAGGAGGGACATCCGGAGGAGCAGGCTCCAAGCGGCTCGCGTAGCTGGCAAGAGAACAGCTCGCACCCAGAGTCAGCCGAGGGCGCTGAGAAGGCCGCAGCTTCTTCCACAAACATCGGTCTGTCGGAGGAGAACGCTTCCTCGCAGAGCACCATGCGTACAGCGATGTCCTTGGCGTTGGCCTCTATGAGGCGTACGCCGAATGACATGACAGCGAGAATGATGATGACAACGAGAACAGACATATCCGAGGAGGAATACGCTCATCTGTTCGCAGGCTTGGAATTGTTTAGAAACCGTGCGAACATTACAGGGAGAAATGACTCTGTCAGCGAGTCCAGCTCCGCGGGCGACAACTCCATGGATGGCGAGCGCACGCGCGACGGTGAGTTCAGAAGCAGCCCCAACCGGCTCAACTGTGCCAACTCGCCATCGTTGTCAGAGCAAGGTTCGCCCAGGAGCACGGTTAACGCCGCGTTAACGCTTCGACCGCTCTATCAACATGGTTATGGTCAATACAATATGAACACAATGTACCCGCCGCGAGATCTCGTCACTCCGAGCACCGCGCACCCAATGGCCGGCTGCGATCGTCTCCAGATTAGTCCCAATCCAGGTCGTGTCGCCGACGAACAGAACGAGCCGATAGACTTAAGCGTACGGCCGGACAGGAGCTCCAATAAACCGACGAAGGACGATCAAACGACGAAAGAGGATCAGAGAGCGTGCACGCCGCTCGACCTGACGGTGAATTTGAAGAGGCCGAAGTCGACTCTGGACAGGGTTGAGATTGTTGAGAGGACCACGGCCCACGGCCCAGAATGGATCAAGGTCTTGCCATCTCAGACAAGTCCGTAAACTTTGGGAGGCACGCACTGAATCGATGTACGATGACAAATCGTTGACGAAGCGAAAAGAATCCAGTAACACAGCGAGGCAAACGAGTATTCTTCGAGATGTTTTAATGATTGGCATCATGGTCAAGCAGAGCGTCTCTTTGATACATACACATAGCTCTGAGAAGTGGGATTTGTTTTGGAGAAGATGGGAGAAAATCTTCTTCAATCCAAACCTCCTTCAATCTGTCTCAACCGGACAGATTTGAGGAGCTCCTCTCGGATGCGCTGAGGATCCAGCACTCTGAGTGCTTTGTGGCACGCTGTACGAGAAATTCTCACAGTGACAGACTGTGCGAGAGAAGGGAGAAAAGGAAAAAGAGAAGTCAAGGTGATAGAACTATCCTTGTAATATACTCGTGTTAATTTTCATAAATTGTCGTAATGTAAGTACAATGTGCGCGGTAAGAAAAGATAGAGACGGCGAGAATATTGTGCGAATGTGTTCACTTTGTTTGTAGGCGCGAATGAATCGAGCGCGCATCCGGAACGTATTTAATTTATTGGAGAATTCATTCTTCACAAGCATCCGTTGTTCATTGTAATCGTAATCATCGTAACGAATTTCGCGCAGCTGCACATTAGTCGGTGCGCTCGTCGGTTTGAACACTTCTTATCTCGATGCAATTTGGAAGTGGCAGCCAACGGAAGCCCAAGAAAGAATTGGTTTCTTGGAAACATTTCGGGAACAAGTCCAATCGTTGGACTATCGGCTGCAAGTCTCATACGTCGAGAAAGAAATGTTCAAGCCGTTTTGAAGCCAAGCGCACTTGTACTTAAGCGACTTGTTTAAATATATTAGTCGTGTATAGTAAGCTAGATTCGCGAATATACCGGCCAGTAGCGAGAAGTGCCTTAATCTAATATATTTATATAGTTATAGATATATTGTCGCGCCGGCGACACATATATACACAAACACACACACGTACACATACACATACACACACTCGACACTCAATAAAAGCAAAAATGTACATCACATATAAATTCTCAGTGTTCTCATCTCGAAGCCGATACGTTATAATTCCAATTCCTAAAAAAAAAAGATTATAAAAAAGAATAATATTTTCGTACAGCATCAGCGACCGCGCGCCGATGCAATCGGAGAACGCCGAGTGATACATCTCGTGAGCTTACGTCATGCGTAATGATAAACCGATCGATGGTGACGTAAGGATGTTTTATGTGTGTCTATACACATATATACATGTATATTAGGTGATTATTGAAAGACACTCTTCTACGTCTCGGTGCACGAGTCTTTGGTCATCGCAAAGTTGCAAAAACATTTTAATTCTTATTTCATTCGTGGTAAGCGAGAATCAGAGGCAAGTGATCACTCGACACGTGTCGTAAATATCAGTGGATATTAAACGGTTTCGTGCCCCTCGCAACCGTCGCGATTCTCGTTGTGCAATTTCTTGAACTGTTGCACATCTTAGGTACGCTACATATTGCGGCTTTACGATTAATAGTTTCGATTCTTATTATCTACGAAATATTAGTTATAAGGGCGAAGTGAAAACGTGATGTTTCGTCGAAAAGTGTCCAAGATAAGGCGTCGTTGGATTTTAAGAAGCAAAACATTATTAGGGAACAGCATCAGTATTGTTTATGGTAAACCAAAAACTTATAAATAAACGAGACGATTGTTACAAGATGAAACATTTAAATAACACATCAATGGTATATAACAAACCAGCCCTGAATCCTAGCAAAGAAATCCAGTGACAAAACTTTGTCAACACAATATGATCGATCCCAATCCTGGAATCCAATAATGAAATCGAACGACAGAGCTTAGTGAGTTCCATATAGCGGATCAACCTCAATGCTGAAATCCATCAATAAAATCCCGTGACAAAACTTGGCGCACTTAGACCCAATAGTTGACACCTGAGACTTGTCTCATGTGAGATACTCAGATCCTTACTCATCCTTACTGTATAACCAATTGAACGCTCTGTGTGTAATCGCGATTCAAATCTGAGAAACTCAATCTAACTCTGAATTCAGATCCCAATGTCTCACTTGAAACGAATTTCAAAAGTAATGTCTATTAACGCCAAGCAATCAATCTCAATCCTGAAACTCCCAGCGATGAAAAGTAGCGATCTAATTTCCCGAGAAGATCGAGGAAATCCCATGGCGACGAGATCTTAAATGGACGATATTAAGGAAAAGGAAAACATCAAATGATCTGTCAGGCAGGTAGGAAAAATCGAGCCAACCGAATTTGGCGTATCGACCATCTACTGCGGCAGTTGATTCAATCGCCGGGGATGGAGACGACGTACATCACGATGTACCCGGGATACGCTATGTATAATCGAGACAACGCACAGTTCCCAGCGTGTACGTACGTGTACGCGCGCTAGTGTGTGCGTGCGCGTTCACGCACGGCTAATGCGGATAACAAACGAGCGAGACTCGAGGCAGTGCGTCAGTCCACCGCGACTGGTTACACCGGCCGAGCAATAAGCAATCGCTTAAACCCGTCATGACTCTATGCATGAGTTGGGCAACACCGCCGCGTACAGGACGATTTTAAAGTCGTGCGCGCGACTCCCGCTCGGCGCGAGTGAAATATCGATAGGCGACGAGCGGGCGGCTCACGCGCGGTCGTTCCGCGTTGCGAGCTTCCTTACTCGAGAACGGTCCCGTGGAGACACTTTACACGAGCATAAATCTTCCGAAATGGAATATATAAGCGTGACGAGTGATCGACTAACCGTTTATTGCTTTATTGCTCCGTTCGTGTCGCGGAAACGACGCGATCGCGATTTCCGCCGCTGTCGCCGGCGACGCGTTTCCTGAAAATGTTCCCGTCATCTCGAGTGACATTAAATCCGCGCTGATAAGACATGAAGTTCACGAGAAAGTACTGCTCGATCGCGAGTGAATCGCGGCGGTTTCGACTTTAGCGGCGAACACACCGGCCGCTTTCTCCGATCGAGGAAGCCTCGCGGAAGATGCGCGCTCGAGGATCTCCCGAAGCGGCGGCAAGAGACCGACGTACAAAACGCGCGCCGCGGCTCGGCGAGCATAATGTGCGCCACGCAGAATGTTAACGGCCCCCTTGGGACGCGATAGACAAGCTATCGCGGCGAATGCGACAGGCGGCTGGAACGGCTACCTGGTTACGCTGCGGGACAGACGGCCGCGGGCAAGAAGTTGTCGGCTGTGTGCCCCCCGTGCGCGTTTTCTCGTTCTTTCTCCGCACGCTCCTTTCACAGCCTGGCTCTCGATTAAGCAAATTAATAACCGGCGAGACAACTGTAATGAGACGCCTAATTGATCGCGCGAAACGCGCGGCATTCGAAACCACCGCGCCGCGGCCGACCCGGTCATGTGCCGTGTGTGAGTAATGAGCCGTGTCCGTCGTGATCGTTAATTCCTAAAAACATTGACGGCTTTGCAAAGTGGCTCTGTCCGTTCCGCGTGCACAAATTACGCTAAAACCGGCCGGGCGCGGCTTACAATGTAATGCAACGTTCGGCTACGAAAAAAAAGAAAAATTCGCGACGCGCGCGAGAATGCTAGAAAGATCGATAAGAAGTGTGTAAACTCACTTCCTCCTATCGTCAACAGTCGTCGCTTATCAATGAGGCCGGGTGACTAAACAGTCAAAATAGTCGCGACCTTCAAAAGGCGGTCAAATGCCCCGCAAACTTTTCCGCATCTTTTCATTCAGTCCCGGGCCGGCGAGCGACGCGCGTATCACAGCCCGCATGTCGTTACCTGTTGTTCTTCTGCGCAATCAAAACATTCGCAACCTTCAAGCCAACTTTATCTTCGTGCCTCGTGCACTTTTCCGGATCTTTTCATTCAGTCTCGAGCCGACGAGCTACGCGCATATATCGCGGTTTACGTGTATCGGTATGTATTTGTTGCTCCTCTTGAGTGATTAAACCATTCTGTCGATACTTTGAGATACTTATTTAAACGTCTCATCGCGTTATTTAACACGTATACCTTCGATTGAGTTGTGTCTACGCGAGTGTCAGTGTCAGTGCCACGACGGAACAGCCAGGGTCGAGAAGCCAGGACTGAGGACGCAGGACGTCGTGACGCGGGTTGCAGCGATACATCATATATTTCCGAAGTATGTGCCACATCGTTTACTATACAACAAGTCTCCGTTTCTAACGGACATTTACCGAGAATAACGAAGTGCCCGAGTCGAAATTTAAGCCGGTATTCATAGCTTGTCATTGTTCGACGTATAATTATAGTTTTATTGATCTCTGTTTGATCGTCAAACTATATCTGTTTCATTACTTCATACAAAAAACATTGATTCAAATAACCGAGCAGTGGTCCATGAATATAAGCTTATAATTAATTACGTTCTCACTCAAAAATAGTAAATATTTTCTAACTATGAATATCGACCTCATAACGTAAATCTGACAAGTGCTGATTTTTACGTCTAATAATGCTACTTAAAATCGCGAGTCCAATCTTGTTCTCATCAACCAATATATTTTTGGTGTCTGTTTAATTATTACACCGAATCTAAATTTAAATCGCTATTGATAAACAGTATTATTGGACATATATGTGATTAATACACTTATCTTTCCAGCTTCATATCAGCTCTTTTAAGAGCTATAAATCTCATCGAAATTCCTATAAAAGAAAGAAAAGAGAGAACAGAAAAAGAAAAAAGAAGTAAAAGAAAGAAGGAAAAAAAGAAGAGAATAAAAAAGAGAAAAATTGGGTAGATGAGATTGTCTTGGTTTTTTACCAATTTATACCCACATATCAATCTTCATTAAATAATTTAACATCTGTTTATTCAATCTAAAAGACAATATATAAATTTTGTTCGAAACCAGACTTAAATGCGTTTTTATATTTCGCACAGACGATGTGCGTTTTCCGAGACTTTCCGTCGAGCGTGCAACTATCGTGAATGGCGAGTTTCTTTTACGCATCAAATACACACAGTTTTTTCGACATTCTTTCGACATTTCCTTCGCGAAGAAAAATGCATTGTTGGAGTTAGATGGCCGCTTAAGGAAGGTACTCCGGTGGATGGTAAGGGCGCTGCTTGTAACTCATGTTTTGAGAAGAATGTTCGAAAAGAGGCAGCGAGAACAGACTTTGTCAAATAAATAGTTGATTTAAACCGCTCAAAAGTCGAGGATTTTTATTTATTCCGGGTTTTGCACAAACATTGTGTATTTTCTGAGGTTTCCCGATTAAAGGTGATTATCGCGAATGGCAGTATATTAGTTAGTTTATACATTCGATGTAGTCGGGCAATTAATTTTCTCGACATCTTTTTCTTCGCAAAGAGAAAGTAGAATGCTTTGATCGCGTTTATACTTTATTATTTTGTCCGAAAACATCGTGGTGAACATCAAAACTCAAATCTTTATCGTCAAATCGCGATTGTTCTAAGCGATCCGCAGTTTATAAACGTGTAAAAAGTTCTGTTAAAATATATTAAAATATATTAAATATATTAAGTTAAAATATATTAAGTTAAATATATTAAGCTAAAGTTTTGTTAAAATATATTAAGCTTATAACGTATAATAAATAATTAAAATAATCAAATTAAAATTAAAGTTCGTAATAAATAATTCTTGAACGAATGCTTCTTCGAGCTTCTTTAGTGTGGAGAAAACTGCAGTGAACAACCATCTGTGCAGCATCAAGGTAAGCCAACAGCTTGTATATCTCGAGATTCTTCATTGACTCTTCAGATTCGACGGAATTTGCAGAGTCAATGCAGAATCCAAATTTCGACTCGGGTAGTCGCGGTCCGTGAAAAAGCGAGTTGTGGTCATGGAAACGTAAAAGCACGAAAATAACGAGATAATTTTGAAGCCACAGTAGCTGAGCCTGTTACATGAATATCTCCAACTTGCACTTGATTGTACTCTTACATTCCTCTCTCTCGTCTACCACTTGCCTATTGATTGACATGACACGAGATTCGCGTCAAGACGCGGCCAAACGCAATTGCTCGAATCATAAAGCAACACTTTCATATTTCTCTCGCCATTTTCGAAAATTGCACTGTTAACATGGAGCGAAAGCGTTAATTTCGCTCAGAATTCCTACTGTGTTGTCGACATGCCTCGACGAAGAGGTGCAACGCAAGTGTAATAAGATTGAGCGAGATGCGTGCGTGACAAAGCAGCGGTGAAAACGGAACCATAAGCGCTCGGGAATCGCCTCGACGCGATCCATTCCCTAGCGTCACCGACGAACCCAGGAGAAACCGCGTTCTTGGGCGCGACGCGCGAGAGCCGCCGTCGGTATCGGTAGACCTCGCCGCGAAGTATACGGCCGGATCCTTGGCGTGCACGGAGAGCGTTAGGGGTTAACGAGGGCCGATCGTGCGATCGGTCGATCTTTCCCAAGAGAGCCAAGGCGGCCCAATTAGAAGGCACGTAAAAGCCGGGCGCATAATCAGCAATTTGTATTGTCGAAGGATAAGGGTGCTCGCTCTCGCGGAAAGGATTCTTCTCTCTCCATCTTGTCTTTTCTCTTTACCCTCATTCGCTCCCTTTCTCTCCCTCTCTCTTTCTCTCTCTCTTTCTTTCTCTTTCTCATTCATTGTCGTCCCCTCCCACGCGCCCACCCTCTCTTTCGAGAAGCCACTTTGCAAAATAACTTCATACACAAGGCGAACAACATGAACGTCTGGAACGGAGGAACGAGAGGCAAGGGATGTGCGCCGCGTTCGTTGACGGTGGCGGCTCGGAGGGATCGGGGAAAGGGAAGACGGCAGGGAGGAACGACGGGCGAGAGGGGGGATGGCACCCGATTAAGCTATGCAATCGCCAATTATTGGCAATTTGATCCGGTTATAACTCAATTTAAAGTAATTGGGCCGCGCCGAGCGCTCGCTTCTCTCGTGAATCCTTCGTATGTATTAGGACGCCTCACGTACGCCGCACGTGCAAGCGCACCCGCGTGAGTCGGTGTGCGTGTATGCGCTTGTGTATACGTGTACGCGAGCACTTACGGACGACAGGTACGAGAGAGGAGGTACTGCAAGAGACTAAGGGAGAAAGAGATAGAGAGAGAAGGTAAAAGGGCGAAGAAAGGGCGGGAGAGAGACGTCCCGAGGAGCAACGCTGTAGCGCGGCTCGTGTTTAAGAGACTCTTGGCCTGGATGCTTTTAGCGCCCTTCGACGATCGTAAATTGCCGATCGGCCCGCGTGGAGGCGCACGTAGACCAAGCCGAAGCGACGATACACTGAAAAACCCTCCGGCTTGATGGACGTGCATACGCGCGTGTAGACAAACAGGGCGTGATGGGGAAATGTGACTCCCTGAATTCCGTCTCGATCACAATGCGCACCTAATCCGTTGGCGACAACTTGGCTGCGCCGATTCGCGGTTCGTCTAATTAGTTTGATCCGACGCGAAGGCGAGGCAACCCGAATCTCGCCGGCGTGTTACCGTCGACGGCGGACAAGCGTGGTAATTTGTAACGTCCGCGTCGCATCACGCCTCTAATCACCACTTTATCTCGTCTCCGTATTCTTCGGCCTGTCAAACTTCTTTTTTCTTCTCCGTCTTTTCTCGTCCCCGCTCTGGTCCTCTCCCTGGTCCTTACTCCTCTCTTTCTTTCTTGTATCTCTGAGTCCCAGCTTTCGTGAGCCGCAGCTCTCTTGATCGCGTGGGATCGTTACGTCGGTTCGCGTCCGTTGACAAATTTGACAAGACACGCAAGCGATCGCTTTCAAGCGGCGTTAATCGATACAGTGATCGGTTCATTAAGCGGATCAGGTTCGTTTCTCCCTCGCGGCCAGGTGCGAGCGAGCGTATCGATATTGGCTGTTCGGTCACGTCCAGTCTGACGGAAATCTGTGCAACGCCGCTAATGGTTCTCTCTCTCCGCCCGCCTGGCACTTTGACATCGGGATTAAGACATTGACGATATTGCTCTCCAAGTACCAACTTGATTGGCAAGAATTTCGGCATTTCGCCCACATGTGCCAACTTGGTATAACATATAATGAGATTGTTCTCTAAATGTTACACAAATTTGATTTATTTAATTATTCTTTAATTATTCTTAAATAATTAATTCATAATTTAACTTGTGAAATTAATATAAATTATGTACTATAACTAAATGTCGACGAATGAATTTTTTCCGTTTGATCTGATAGTATTTATGAGCGCGCGAACTATCAACGTGCAAAAACCTTGCGAAGCGCAAAGGGTTAATTCACAGAGCCCTTTCGGACATATCACTGCAGTACTCGTAGGTGATTCTTTCGAGGAGAAAGTCATTTTAATTGAGTGATTTTAACTGAAATCCACGTGGCAACATCTGATCGATCTCAGTCGGCTCTGATCGCTCATCCCGGGACACGCGTACAAGCGGGATCGTGAAAAGTAGAATGCCAACGTTTCCCAGGACCGTGCGGAGCACACGCGTAGCCCGAGTTCAAACGTTCGCAATTATCCAATTCTCCTCGTGTATGTACTTCGTGCGCTCCTTTCTCGACTAGTCTGTTACGTCTACCTTCGTGCACATACACAGGGCACGGTCGCAAACCCGCGTTCAAACGCGAGACGGCAAGCTTTCCCATAAGAAGGCGAAAGAAACGCAAGCGGGATATGTTGTGTATGAGAGAGCTGGGTGAAGTATACATGAGAGAGAGAAGTACGAGGTATGCGAAGTACGCCACAAGCGCATACGATGTAAAGGTAAATAATCATCAAGGAAATTCGGAATTGAAGTGAAGCGTACTAGAGTGTGGCTCGCCGAGCTCTTGATCAGGCCGAGCTGTTAATCCGCCGGAAAGATTTCGCCTTAGGTTGACGAACTTCACGTTCACGGGCGTAATAACGGGCCGCCCGTCTCATCAGACTCTCTCTCCCCGCGACTCGCCGCATTGTTCCCGATGAGAACCTCGTTTCGCGGCGGATTTCGCGTGCGGTTTCTATCCGTCGCTAGGCGCGAAGCAATTTCCGTGAAACCCCATTAACCCTTCGTAGATGAACGACGGGGAAGTGGAAGGAGGCGGCGCGAGGGTTTCAGCGGTGGATAAGGAGAATCGTGCGGCGGGGGAGGAGGGGGAAGAAGAAGGAAGAGAAAGAGGAGGAGGACGCTGTGTGGATCGCACTTGTCGCTTGCCACGCCGGTGTGTGTTGCACGCTGCGAGGATATCGGGCCTCCTCTATGCACCGGCCACGCGGTGCAGCGCGGTGCAGCGCGGCACGATGTTTCACCGTGAAACAGAAGGGAGGCGGAGTAGGAGGAGGAAGAGCAAGAAGAAGAAGAAGAAGAAGAAGAAGAAGTGGCCCTTGCGAGGCGAGGGGTCACAGTCGCTTATGTAAACCATATAGAAGCGCGCACTATCTAGCGGCGCGCCGTTTATCTAATAATATTATGGTGCAACGCCAGCGCGGCCCATAAGAGGCGCTCGAGATGCGCGGCACCGGCCGCGGCTCGCATGCACACGTGCGCACACATACGCGTGAGGACGTTTTCGTGTGAGCTTCACGTACACGCAGGGGGAGGGCAGGAAGAGGAGGATAGATGGAGGGGGGAAGCGACGGGGGAAGGGGTCTCAGGCGCGGAGGGTAAATCCTTCTCGTGTATCGCTCGGGCACGAGCGGTGCGCGCCTCTCCTTCCTCGCGTCCACGGGGGTGTGCGAGCACTTGTCCCGATGTTATCGCCTGATATTCCGCGAGATAGCCCCGTGGTGCGATAACCCGTCGCGATATTATCGTCGCGGCACCGTCGCGTTTTTCCCGTATCCGCGCGATGGGAACGCGGCGGAAAGTGGTACCACCGGCCGGAAGGACGAGAGCGCGTGGGCGATACGTTCAATTTCAGCGGAGGAGGAGCGTCTCCGCTACGACGATAGTAATTAATTGTGGTAATTAATTATTGAATTCCCTCGCGCCTTCGGCACGTGAACTCGCCGCGAAAGTAAGCGTCTCGCGCATCCGGCGCGATTATACCGCCGTTCGCCTCGCGAGAGAGACGCGCTGTGGAATTCGCGAGTAGAGTTTCCTGACTGGATATTTATTCCATCGTGGTCCTGATAAGTGATCGGATGGAGCCCAATCAGTTACCTTCTTTGTGTGTGAGGTGATGTCGTCGGGTCCTAATAGATAAGTCACGTAGCGCAACGTGGCGGTCAGGACCTCATTAATAATGGTTGTTACACGGAGAGGAAAGGGTGATTGATGTAACTAAAATTATAGTTACTTTGGGCCCCAATCATACTTTTCAGTAGTTCCAACACGAAAGTGGTAGTAGTAACACGCATATATGTCATCACTAACATTGCAGTGGAGAATTGAATAAAAGAATAGTTTCCTCGACCATAATTTATAGCTGTTACTTCTCTATGTCATTATAGCCACAAGTACCAATTTTTTTTAGTGTAATAATTAGAACCCACCCAGGCAACGCAAACTTCTAAAGGTGTCTTGAAGACATCCGACGAGATATTCTGTTTTATTTAGGCGTTTTTAATCCTTTTGCTCCCAACGCGACATATGTTTTCTCCCTTCATTAATAATAAACTTACTCGATTGAATAAGCAGTTTTTTACACATTTAGAACATATCAACTATCATTTTACTTATCAAATATGCCCTTCCAAAAACTCCAGCGGGACATCAATGTCTCGACCCTATCCCTTTGTGCCAAATATAATATTTTTAGTTATTTTGCTTAAACTACACTATATAGTAATGTATTAATGAAGTGAAAGTAAAAAAGAAATTGCTTTAAAAAATAAAATTGGTAGCGAAAGCGTTAAGAAGGCGTCTCTGAAAAGTTCGTATTGCCTGGGCAATAACACATCACCTTGTACAGACCCGACGACCGATTGGGACGAATCTGATGAGAACCACGTGAGTTTCTCGCCGGATTGTTTCTCGAAACTCGCTATCCCCCTTGGGCGACGCGGCGATGTTAGTAAAATTGGCATAGGGTATCGGGCAGATACAAGCAGGCCGCGTAAATGCACATCGAAAGTCTCACGAGCTCATGCGCGACCGTGATTCCGAGGCGCGTCGGTGATCATTAGACGCCTCGGCGTTACTCTTTCCGCCGAGCGGCAGCAGACGCTCGTCTTTTTTCCCAGCCGGGATCGTCGCCAGGAATGGTCATCCGGCACGCAACCGGTAGCACACGCGACGCATTAATTCCGCTATTTTTCTGGCGTCTCAGCATTAACCTCTCAAGCAGGCGCGTGATTGCGACCGATCACGCGTGCCGCCGTTAAATCGCCGTGCCATCGTTCCACTTTGCGCGCGTCGCGCCGCGCCGCGCTGAACTTGCACGATTTTTGTCCGTCGATTCGATTCGGTCGTGCCGGAATATAACGTGCGCGCAGCCAGCGCTAACGATCGCGGCCAAGCTCTCTCGACATTAACCTCCACCGCGGAACCGTAATGACGGTCGATCACGCGTGCCCGATCTTAAATCGTAACCCTGCCGCCTCGGCGAAGCTTCGCGCGCCGCCATTTCCAATTTCTTGTCTCGCATTAATACGATCGTTTCATCACGATCAAAGAGCTACGCCAATGCTCCCGGCGAGCCGCCCGTATCCCCCGAGATCGCGGTCCGGCAATTTCACGATTCGTGTAAGTTCCTCCTCTTCGGCCGCGCGCGTCGAAGGGCGTATATCAATTAAAAGAAATTCATTTGTTGCCGCGCTCTGGCGGCTGAATAATCGGTACTTTTCACTCGTGTGTGCCCCGCGAGAGGTCCCGACCTACCATTTACCTTTGGCCAACGATCGAATTAAATTCGGCGAGGGGGCCGAGAACAAGCGAGCGCGAGCGTTTGTGGTATCCCGACGTTCACGACGATAGAGACGCTGAAGCGAGGAGTCGCGGGAGACCGTCTCCGGAGGTCTCGGCCGCGGTGAGAAAAACGCGGGAGCGCGCGGAACGGGTCGAAAAGAACGCCGGGGGAGGCTCGGTATGCGAGCTATGCGGTTTTCTCGCGAACGAAACTCAATTGTCGTACGGTATAAAGATAATTGCGCGACCAGCACCGCGGCGAGCCGGTCGTAAAGATCGATGGTACCTCGATGAAGTCGCCGGGCGTCTTCACGCATGAGTCCCGTGGACGATCCATCGAAGGAGATTAACGCGTTAGGCGAGACGAGTTGTGATGAGGTGAGGCGAGGCGAGGCGAGGCTAGACCAGGCGATGGATGAGCGTCAAACACGTAGGAAAGAAAATCCGGGGAGAAGGCGAGAGGTGGTTATGCGCGCCGAGTGGAGACGCGACGCGTCGCACTTACCACTCGGGTGTAATTCAAAACCGGCAAACTTAATTACGAAGCGAGTCGCTCGAGTAATTAATTAACCGTGCGCCCGTTCCGCGTCGCGGTCGAAATCGAGCCCTATTGGCTATCAAAGACGCGAGGCATCCGCGCGACGGCGGTGTGGAATCTCAATCGCGAATTATCGCGGCGCAGAACGCCGCATCGTGTCCGCCGTGTTGTCGCTCTGGAAGTCGCGGTTCCGTTTCCGGGCTCGTTCGTTCGCGGATTTATTCGCTCGACACGTTGCCGCAGTCTGCATAATAAGCCTACTTTGCGGTAACTCGTTGAGATGGTAAGAAAGAAGCGAAAACCGTAGCTCGACGAATTTATCATACCGGCGACGCGATGGATGCGCGTCTAGTCGAGAGATTACGTCTTAACCCTTTGGTAAGGCGCTGTGCATATTTTACTTTACTTTAAGAACGCACGGTCTGCCACTGTAAATGTATACTTTGTTAAGGTGTAGATCCTTTTTCGAAAATACATTTACACAATACAAAAAACATTCTTGCTTCGGAAATATCTTCATTTTTGATACGCAAATCTTGAAATGAAATTACATAGCGTTAGATGAGGATAAATTACTTGATCAGTATATTTTATATACGTATGATTCAATAAGAAAAAAAGGATATTTTTATTATTTATAAATAATTCTTATAAATTGAAAGCGCAAAATATTGGATTGAGAATACGATGTTTCTCAATAAGTCGGAGAAAGATATTATTATCAACAAAATCATATTGCACTTCTTAAAAGAATATATTATAAAATATTCAAATAAAATTGTAACATTGTTGAAATTCGAAACTTTGAAATTCTTCTAACAAAATTACATACATTGCTCATGTATAAAATAACGATTGTTAGTTGAGTATATTAACTCTAGATGGATAAGATTTATATTTAACTAGTGATAATGTAGCCTTCAAATAACATCTGCAAGCAATGTGTATAATCGAGCTTGAGCTTCACTGACGAGCTTTATGCGCTTTTGAGGATCTAAGTGAATAGAAAACACACTCGGTAGAAATTCGCGTTTCCCATTGCGACTCGATGAGAGCGAGAGAAACGTCTCGTAATATCGGATCGAGCGGATCAGGATGGCACAAAGAGTCCAGTGATGTCCAATAGGAACGTATTCGCGGTAGTAAGAGTCGCGAGAGTCCTCGCGATGGCCATAGCCGAGCGAGAGCTTAGGAGAGCGCGACCAGGAGACAAGAAACGGAGAGAAAGAGAGAGAGAGAAAGAAAAAGAAAAGCAATGCGAGGCGAAGATCGAAAGAACGGCGCGGACTAAGGAGAGCGAGCTGCCCCATGAATATTTAGGGCCTCGTACTCCCGCAATGGAGTATTTATTCGCGAATGCCGGTTTTATATCACTCAACGAGCGAGCGAGTCGAGACTGCGCTTACGCCCGGAGGAGCTGCCGGCTTCTCAAAGGGGCTTTCCCGACGGGGGGGATTCGCGAGACGATCCGCGGTTCCACGACGTTGCGTTTCACCGGACGAAACACATCCGCGTTCGCTTAAAATATCGTGGCGATCCGCCGACCAGACGGCACTCCAAACGTCCGGGGTATTGAGGAGCTCGTTGCCGCGATACACCAGACTGGGGCCACCTCTCTCGAGGAGACTTCAATGCGCGACGTGGACGCGTCGCGTATTAAAGTCTCCTCAACGGATTGTTCGTCGGGTCGCCCGTTAACGCGTGACTCCACGGTGATATCTAGTGAAATTCTTAAGATCAACGATTGAAATATTAATTTCACCGACAAAAAAGTGCTTATAGGTTTCTTTCTTGCTCCACAACGGCGAGCAGTGTCTGACCATTCACGCACGCTACAGAAGAAACTCCGCCATGTCGAAAAAAAGGGAGATTTTCTTCGAAGGAGTCGATCATTCATTTTGCTGACAGCGATGCGGAACACTGTTCCGGATCTACGAGAGATTGAATAGGACGCGAGCGTCGGGAATAATTAATTTGGAGTAGTGTGCGGCTCAGGGCGAGCGTTGATTTTGCCTCGCGCGCGATACGTAAATGCCATTCATAGGCCGCATAATTGAGACGATGAAAGGTTCGTTCCACAGAAAACGGCGACGCAAAACTGCCGCGAAAAGAAATAATCCATTCTCTCTCTCTTTCTCTCACCGCCTTTCACCACCGCTAATTCTCCCCCCGGAGATGTCGACGCATCGATCGTGTTTACACGCGCGCGCGCACAGCCGGCTGAAATTCAAATTCCTATTACCATCCCATTCCGAGCTACTAATTCCATGTCATTCCGTTGATAGACGAGTCCTCGAGGAGCGAAGAGATTTCATCACTCGGCACCTCCGGATGGCGCGGCGCGATGCGCCGCGACGAAGCCGATTCTCTGAGATCCGCGATCTCGCGCCGAAGCTTGCACGCAACGCCTAAGAGAAACGTCCCGATCTCAAAGCGATCTCCTGAGCCGCGGCGAAGGACTCGTGATCCATAGCGAGCGCGATCCTCCTCCCCCCGCGACGAACCAGAAGATACGGGCAGATAAAAGTTGAATTAACACGTCACCGGGGTCAAGCCGCGAATTAATTTGGTGCGCCATTCATGCCGGCGTGTGGCATCGCATGAAATGTCGTCGGCCTGACCTTTCGAATCGCCTCAATTTCCGCGATTTCTCAACGACACCTGGAAACACTCGTTCCCTTTTTTCGCCGTTCTCGCACGCGAGAGTAGAGTAAAGTAGAGTTTAAACTCTAGAGTTGGACTCCTTGTGTATGTGGAATTTATAGAAAAAACAAAGTATGATTTGATCGCAAGAAATAGTGTATAAAAAAGAAACATAAAAGTACATAGAAAAATTAATAACATATTAAAGAGCTGTGCATATATTTCAATACGGAGAACAATAGAAAATTAGAGAGAAAGAGAGGAGGAAGAGAAGACGTTTTGAATCGCGACACGGGTCGTCGCTATCGACTCGATCTGTATCTGCACGATCAGGTGAAACGCGAAAAATCGCTCGCTCACTTCGAAGGGTTACGAGACCGGTCGCGCGCGACGACGACGGCGACGACTAAAGGCCGATAATTAAGGCGGTAATAAGGAACCTGAAATTAGAAAGCGGAGTGCACGAGCGAAAAGGGAGAGAGAGGGATGAAAGTAAGGTGACAAGAGGCGGCACAGCGAATGCCCCAGAGCAGTGTTGAGCATTAATCGATTGAAATTTTAGCTGACTCTCTCGAATAATCGGCAAGTCGATAATCAATCGTTAAATATGTGAACACGAATCGTTTAATCGACCGATAAAATTAATTATTAATCAAGATTCGACTTACCGATTATTATAGTCAGACCAAATTCCAATCAATTAATGTTCAACACTGGTTGGCATTAATATTGAACATTAATCAATTGAAATTTTAATTGACTCAAAATAATAGGGAAACAAACGATTAAAATTAATTAGTTGTCATATATATAATTATATGTAATTTTTTCGTTAATTAAAATTTGATTTACACTGATACCTGATTATACATCCATTAATAGTGAGTTTCAACAATTGATTAAATTAGTAATTACAACATAACGATTGATAAATTTTGATTATTGGCTCTTATTTTAGTTAACTAAAATTTTAATTGCTTAATGCCCGACATTGCCCAAGAGTTTTAGCCGTGATAATTCCCACCGTGAGGCGTCTCGATCATAATATCGTGTTAATAAATATACACAACACACAGACGCAATCACATACAGACCGAGTCACAGTCGAGTTCACACAGACGCGATCTTTAATTCGGCTAATAGCCGTTCCTCGCCGGATATTTTTATCGCTGTTTTCTCGCGGATCTACGTGGCGCGCAGGAGGTTACATATTAATGATCCCGTGGACGATACGCCCGTGGACGTACGCGTCGTCATCGTCGACCCGATAACGATGTCAGAGACGCGCACCTCCTTCCACGTACGACCTACTCCACGCGGAGTAACGGGACCCGGCGACGTTTTCTCGATCGCGCTTTTGTCGCTCGACTTATAATCCGCTGTACCTAAGACCGGTGCCGCGGCGAATTAACATCGATACTCCTCGGTGCCGATTCGGATGCGCTATTTCTGCCGCGCACAATTGCATTGCGATTGTTTCACTATCCAGCCCACTACCGATCACGTAGATAGTCGCACGATTTTGCGCGCACGCTGCCCTTTCTTATTGAATCTCGCGAACGATCTTGAATCTCTCTTTCGCCTGGATGAGCACGAGAGCGAAAGAGAGACGGCGAGTTATCGGGGGCGGCTGATCGATAAATTATAGCGAAGCACGGAGGAGAGGCAGCAGCCAGTCTCAGAAAGAGCCAAACACGTTGCCGATTACTCGACCGCCGGTGATCGTCGCATTCATAATAATAACAGCATTTTCATCCCCGCCGTGCCGAAAATTATCAGGTGCGAAACAATGCGGAGACATTACGTCATTTTTTTACTTATTTATGACATTCTGGATGCTAAATGTGTGTCTTCGATTTTCGAACTGACACAATGTTACACCAAGGAAAATTATCCGAAAAGAAATTATCAATTTTGACATTATATTAAACTCAATCTAATAGATACTTTCGATCATGAAATGATGTTTCATCAGATAAACCGATCGAAAAATTGAAAACCAATACTTATAATATTCCTGTAAAAAATGGCTGTAAAAATTCGATCGATATTTAATCGAAAATATCTGCTCGTTGATTTCTCATCGGATCAATCATCATCATTTCCTTTCAGTGTATATGTGACGCTCGTGTAAGGAAAACGGAATCAAAAGGGCATATTTAATGTTCGCGCTATGCGTGCCGAATAAGGCCTCGTACAACAGAGACACTTGGACAGCACGTCGAACGGGCACGACGTGCCCGAATCTGTTGACATAAGAGAGTGAGAGAGAGAGAGAGAGAGAGAGAGAGAGAGAGAGAGAGAGAGAACGCCGGGAGACACCTTCGCCTCTCCCCCGCGCAGGCTCCCCATTTCGCATGGTCCACGGTCCACGTAATAATACGTTGCCGCCGTGGTCCGGCCAATATATTAATTACCGCTCAATATATTAATTACTGACCCTATAATCTCACCGGGACGCGCCGTGGGATCTCTCGCCACAGAGCATTCGACTCGGTCCACGGCGTTCTACGGTCGTCCGTCGTTCTTCGCGTCGTTCATCCCTTTTACTTGCTCGCTCTCTCCCCCCTCTCTCTCTCTCTTTCTCTCCCTCTCCCTCTCTCTCTCGCTCTCGTTGCTACCTCTATCTCCTTCTTTCATTTATGGTCTGCGCCCTTCTTTTCCTTCTTCCTTCTACCTTCCGCTTTCTACGTTCTACGGCGACCGTTTCCTCTCGCACCGACCTGCATCGCGGCGCGACGACACGGCGCGAACGGCCGATCTTTCTCGGGACTCTCCACTGGGTCTCCGGGTGTGCAAAATCAATCGACCGATCAGCGAGATCGTTAGTGCCCGGACGATTGTATCCGGCGAGACGCGACTGCGTAGATTCGGTTTTATGAGGAGGCGCGAACTTCCGACAGGATCCCTCTTCAGTTCCGTGAGACATTTTGCTAAGACGCAGACAATGGGAATGAATGTTAGAACACTGACGACTTACTTTCTCGCAAAGATTTAACGCATTCCAGAGTCTTGGGAGACTATATATATTTTTCATTACTTCATTTATTGTGGGATGCTATATAAAAATTGGGGATCTGAGGCGCGCTTTGAGGCCAACGCGCAACAGCGACTACCGGTCGCTGTTGGAAACGCGCTTTTTCTCCATTAGTCAGCCTCTCGACGCTCGACGACAGCGGGATAATGCATGCTCCAAACAGAACTCCCACGTAACAGGCGCTTACATACACGCACGTATAGGATAATGATTTCGCGTACACGCACGTCGAGGCGTCGTTCGCGTCCTACGACGCATGTCGAACGCTCTATCCTTTCTCCGCTCCCTATTGTATATAGCACACGCGAAAACGTATCGCCAGTATTTACGAGAGGAAAAGACACTCTGAACGCTTTGGTCGTCGGTCTGCATCATTAGGTCTATTCGTATTCGATAAACTTTTGCACTAATGCAAAGTTTGTTGCACTAAGTTAAAAAGAGACAAGTATATTTTTTTCACTCTAACTCTCTCTTATTGTAATAGTCTGTACTAGTTCTTTGGAAAACGGACAGACCTTCTTCTCGCCTAATAGTTCATTGTTGTGCCGTTTACAACCATATTGATGTTGCTACCATCAACGCGGGGTTGTAGGCTGACTATTCAGCATCCTTAAGTATTAAACTAATACTCGCCTAATTATAATTTAGCGTTGTAGGAAGGAGGGGGATTCCAAAGTGACGTCACACTGAAAGGAAAATAGACCTCGCGCGACAGAACGCGGCAAAGCGGCGAATATATGAGAACTTCGCGCCGGTGCGTGGTGAAATCGAAACATCGATCCGAGCCGGGGCGCTCCCCTCGGGATGACCCGAGCAGAGTCGCGAAGCGCGGTGAAAACGGCGGGCGAGAGAAGACGTAGACTTTACGTGGCTCGTAAACCTAAAAGGCGATCTCTCGAAGGGCTCGCATACCGTGAACGGGTCCTTCGATGGAGCGAACGATACCCGCGCGGAATTCAAATGAGACGCCACGAATCCCGCGAGTCCGATCCGCCGGCGCGCATTCCACGAGCGAGCTCCTCGGCGAGGAGCGAGTCACGAGCGGAGGAGTAGAGCGGCGCGAAGCGCTCGTGGATACGCGCGGCGATCTCATCTTCGTCGTCGTCGTCGTCGTCGTCGTCGTAGCAGTCGTACTCGGCCGTCCCGACGTCCGTCAAGATCGCGTCATCGCGCGGTGGTCTTATTAAATCAAACCGGCCGATCCGTCCGCTCGATAAGGGCGTACCTGTCGACAGGTGGATTCGTCTCCTTCGCCGAACGTGTACACACAGGAGCGGCCGCGATGGGGCCGCGATAAAGCGGCTTAAAAAGCCCGCTCGGAGGGAGAGAAAGAGAGAAAGGGAGAAAGAGAGAGAGACGCGTCACGAGTGTCACGCGCGGCGCTCGTTCTCGCTTGTAACTATGAGTGATCAGCGTGGACTCGATACGACGGCCGATATGATTAACAAGCCGCGGGGGATATTAGGCGCGTTGAACGGTATCGTCGATACCCGTGCTTCGTTTAATGGCTACACGCGGCGGCTTAAGTATACGTCTCTCGTCTCGTCTGGTCTTGTATCGTGTCCGAGGATAGGCGACGCGCGAGGAGCGCCGGGAAGAGGTCTCGTCGTCGGACTTCACGAGGAACTTCCGCTGCTCTCACCTGCTGATCGCGGACCGAAGGCGCGTCGTCGTGTGTCAGTAGTGGCAGAGCCTCGGTCTCGCCGTGTGTCGAATGTGTATTAATTCAACCGCGTCCCCCCTGCCCCACGTGCGGCCATGCGCGCAGATCAAACGCGCCGATGGAACGGCAGCGCCTGCTGGATCGATAATTGTTCGCTGCTCTTTCCCCCTAATCAAGTGTGCGAGGTGCATTAGAGGCGATTTTTAACGGTTTGCGCGCTCGATCGGCCCGGAGATCGTAACTCGCATTTAATAGGAGGCAAGCCATCGACAGCGAAATCAATTAATCCGCTAATCGCGCCTAAAACCGATCTCCTATCCCCCGCCTCCCCTCGCTCACCCCTCTTTCCTCGCCGTGGAATCGAACGAACGCGACTGCGGCGCGCTGTACAATAACCATCACTTACCCGTAATTACCACCGCGGAGTAATTTTAAGTGATCTTTATGACCACGTCGTACACAGGATAATGGTGGGTTTAATCTAGGACCACATGTGCGACCGCCTCTCGTAACGCGCGCGCGCCAGCCACGCAATAAGGTACCGTTTTCCACGCTTTGTTCGCCGTGAGAACGACCTTCGGAAGCGCCATCGAAAATTAGAGGCGCAATGCCCGCTCGGTGTATGTGTATGATCTGCGAATATACGACCGGCAAAGGTCGCTACACATAGGTAGTCCTTATAATTCGGCCGGCCCGCGCGAGAACCCTCAATTATGCCGGATGATTCTCGCGTCTGGTAATCTCCGGCAAATCCCGACGCTCGACCTAGACCGAGCAACTGGGGGATCGACCGATTGCGAGAGCAGAGCGACGGCGAACGATCAACGCGCCTTTTTTTCTTCTCTTTCTATCCGGCTCGTCGAGGACCGGAATAAGACAGAATGAAATTAGACTCTATTAACGAAGAGTGAAAGTGCGTTTAACACGCTCGCTGCCACGATCTATTTGCAGGACTTTCCTTATAGGCCGTTTCGTAGATTTTTTTTTACATAATTGTACAAAACAGACTTAGTTTGACGATGTGAACGTGGAAGAAGAATTTTTGCTGTCACATGTGTGACGTTGGTAGCAAATGTGTCAAGGCCCCTGGCTACTCGTCGCGGCACTCTTGGTTGATGACGCCAGAGAAGCGGGAAATGCTCCAAATTCTTGCAGAGTATGTCGAAATAAAAAGATATATGCTTCAAAAAATGACGCAATCACTTAAGCACATCTCAGAAACATTTCAAACGCTTTCCTTTTGCTCCAAAACAATCAGCACGTAACCATAAAATTAATCTAGTACACGACCTACCTATTCAATCTCCATCTCGTCGTTAATTTTGCGGTTATTGATTGTTAGAGCGAAAAGAAAATGTTCGGAGTATTCTCGGAGTATACTTAATCGCAAGTGTCATTTGTTGGGTCACTTTCTAGGAGTCTCAGATATGCATTTCCTCGCTCTTCTGACGTCATAAATCAAGATGGTCGCGGCAAGTAGCCACTTAAATTGTCTCTTTGAATTAGTTAGTTTAGAGTCCTGTATACACGTAAGAAAACATCTCAGTACCAACAATTGAACAGGAGCAAGACGAAAACATTTGTCTGGACATTCAACTGTGGGTGCATTCCGATATTAACTTTCAGTGCTGAGGACGTGACGTCATACAGCAGTGCTGGCAATGCGTTCCGAAATTGCTTCTATTTTTCCTTCCTACAACGGAATGACAATCGCAACACTGCTACTGCGAATGTCTTATATCGTCAACCGCAGTAACGAAAGCAGGATGTGACGATAAAATCTATAATGTCACATGCTCTCACGAGCTCGTCTAAAGTTTACTGCAGCGTATTTTTGAACGATACCTACAGCACTTCAAGTACTGAAACTTAATATCGGAATGTACCCTGTATTGAAAATTGATCGCTGATTAATAACTGAGACTGAGAAGGAAGAAAATCTCCCACAGAAATCTTTCTGCTCCTAGTTTTATCACCTGTTCCCCATTCTTGCTGGGCACACATAGACACAATGGAAAATTCGGTTACAATGATGAAATTATTTCTTCCGTGTACGACGTAGCAAGTTCTTGAAATATGGGAGCACGATCGAGCCGAAGGGCGCTTTGTCGGTGCCTCTCTTAGGCATTCCCGCAACCCTGAAAACACGGCGCCGACTCCGGCAATCCGGTCGGCCGAATCGCGAGGGCCAGTTCACGAAAAGGCAGCAATCATCATACTTTTCGCACGATTATTCCGGAGATTATAGATGAGCGGGCCTCGCGTGCAGAGAATTCGGAAGATATTGCCCCAGATATATATCTCTCACTGCTGCGGCTCGCCGGGACTCCCGCGAGAGGCCGCAGGAGCGAGAACGAGTCGTGATCCACCGTACGAGCCGTCGGAGGACGACGGTGGGATCTTTTGCTTTCTAATCATCCTCAAGGTTAAACCCCGCTGAACCTGCCGCTGCTCCTGCACGATGTCGGTTAGAGCCTTGTCCGATGCCCTCGTCCTCCTCCTCCTCCTCCTCCTCCTCCTCCTCCTTCTCCTGCTCCTTTCGCCCTGCCGCTCTTGCCCCTCGGTATACGTTATATAGATCGTCGTATAAGGGTACGACCTTAGCCACGGGAATAAGACGTCGTCGACCTGCTCTCGCTCGGCCTGCGATTGTCTCTGTCGGTCGAAGCAGCGAGGATATTTCTATACCGTTAAGCGATCGGAACGCCTCGCTCCATTGTCTCCGCGAGTGCATATATATGTTTATCTGCACAAAGAATATTTATGCCTACATGGCGGGCACGCCGCAGCCGCAGCCGTCGTCGCCGCCGCCGAGAGGACTCTCCTTCTCTTTATGGGTTAATTACCGTCGGACCGCGGTGCACGCGCGTCGATAACAACGAGAATCGATCTACGACGAGAATCTTGAACCCGACGACTCGATGTGGCAACGGGAGATACGAGTCTTCTCTCGCGGCGGCCGCGAGGTCGAGAACTGTTCACACGCGGCGCACCCGGCGATAAATTCTGCGATAGACCCCGCTTGGTGATCGCTTAACCCTCGCATCGGGACGAAGCGGGAATGAAGTCATTACTTAATGAGCCGGCCGCGGCAACTATCGTTTAACGGGCAGCGTTGCGTCGGAAAATTGAGTTGCATGTAACTTGGGACATTCAGGCTGTTTCTAAATGAGCGAAAAATTTTAGATCATTCTTTGTCGAGAATCAAGGGAAATCTTTCATATAAAGGTATACTTTCATATCCATCCCTGACGATTTACTCTCCTTCAAAGGGATAGATGAAAATTTTTTATTTTTTTCTCAACTATTGGAAAAGTTAAAAAAATATAATTTAATGAACGTTTCTATTGATAAAACCATTTATTAATATTTTTAATTTTCTCGTGTTATTATAAGAGGATAAAACTATCAACCCCTACTCAACTTTGTATGAGAACTTTTTAATGGGCCGGAATGTGATCATCGAAAAATATGCATTAGAAAGCTTGATTCCTTTAGAAGCTTTTTTATTTTTTCCATTTTTCATAGAAACAATAGTTTTCAAGTAAGAAAATAAAATTCATTATTATGCACGATAATCCATCAAATCGCATTTTTAATGAATTTAAAAATATCTAATGAATGGTTGTCAGAATGACAACTCGTTTCGCATTAGAATTACATTTTCTTAACCTTTCCAACAATTAAAAAAAAAATAAAAACATAATTTTTATCTCGTCCTTTGGAGGAATGTAACTTCTCATGAATATAGGAGTATATTCATATGTTTATATGAAAGACCTCCCTTAATTTTTGACAAAGAATTATCTCCTAAAGTGTTTCGTATTTATTTAAAAACACCCTGTATATATATATGTACATGTCACTCTCGAAATTTCTCTTCAGTGAAATTCCACTTGAAAAATGGAGTGACAGCCGAGTCACTCGAATTCAAAGCACTTGTCATTTATACGAAATGATTTCTCCGAATCACCGAATGAACATTTTCATTCGAAATTGAGAGCTAAATTTGTGATGTGTTGCGTCGCCGCTGAAACAGTTCACTAAAATCGACTAAGACATTCATTCGTAGGGATAAAAAATCCACTCTTTATGTTTCGAGTTCAATATTCCCTCTTGCGATGATATTTTTACATTTAATGTGAATGAATTTTTACATGTTTTAAGTAAGATCTTGTTACAAAAAATATTGGGAATAACATTCATATTGCATTACATTAGAAATTTAAATCATGACTCAAGGAATGATCATTCGAGCTTCCCCACCGGGTTCTGTTTGGTCGATCGTTCTCATTATCCACACCGCGGTAATCGAAAACGATACCAGAAGATTCCCGGGCTCGGAACGCGAGACCAGGTCTCACAGCTGGCAAAGATAGCGCCGTGGACGTCGTTCGTCAACGTTCGCGCGGGTCGTCCCTTGCGCGTCTCGCGGCGTCTAGAACCACCCAGGTAGCTACAAGTGTAAGCAATCCCGTAGCCGGAGCGCCGCGTGAATAGGTGAGAACGAATCCAAGCGAATATGTCCGCCGTGTCACGACAAAGGCCGCGCTGGCCGCGCTATCGGGGCCGCGCTGGCCGCGCAAGATAAGTAAGTGCTTTAATTTATTCGAAACACCTCGGTTATTAATCGTCCGCTTCGCGGGACGGGACGGGACGGGTCGGACGGGCAGCAGAGGTGGTGTCCAGAGAGGAACCGGAGGTCGGAGGGCTTGGGGTGCGACGAGAAGGGGTTAAGAGGTTGGTCCTCGCGTGCGTGCGTGCGTGCGTGCATGCGTGCGTGCGTGCATGAGCGAATCCCTGAGTGCGTATGTGAGACGCGCCGCGTCTCATACGTATATAAGCGCGTTATATACGCGTATAAATACGCGGGTACAAATAACGAACACGCGGCCGTGTCTCAGCCGGGAGAGCTCGTTGGAGGCGCGTTCACCCAGAGCTGAACCAGAGAAATGTTTTAAGCGAGGCACTCACGGCGCCCACGCTCGTCCGCGGCAACAGACGCGCCGACACGCGCGCGCACACGCCGGGCCCTTATTTCAACCATAAATTAATGTTCTGTCTTCTGCGTATGCATAATTGTGCGAGCCGCGCTACCCGGGCCCGGGCCCCTTTTCGTGTCCGTACACAGACCGGACGCCGGGCCGCGCTCGCTCCTCCACGACACACTGTAAGCGCTTGATATCAATGCCTTACGATGACACGTAACGAGGGCTCTAATGGACCCCGGCGCGAACGCGGACCCTCGCGCACCTACGGTAATATGCGCCGTGTACACGCTATTATATTCGCGACCGGATACGCTCCCGCGACGTGTTACTCGCGCTGGACAAGAAGCTAAAGCTCGCGCTCTGCGTTTCCGCGATATTTCGGCCGCGTGCGCGCGATATCTCCGACGGGATAATGATATTTATGATAGACACGGTCTCTCGTGTCCGAGTACGATCGATCATGGCGATAGCACAATGATACCAACAGCCCAAGGAGAAACGCGATCGAATATCTTTCACGCCTGACTGCCTTGATAAATCATTCCGGTTAATGACCGTCCGATCTTTTCTCGATCATGGCCGGAGATAGGTGACGGAAAAATCGGAATAGGTTAACGATCAGAACGAAGCTGATATTGCCGGCTCGAGTACCGCAGATTTTCGGGACGACGGTAATTGCGGAAAAAGGTCGCGTGCAAGACTCTGCCGAGTCATCGAGCATTGAATTAGCATGAGAGGCAATGGAGAAGGCAGGGGACGAGACGTCACTTTCCGCTTGTTCGTCGTACAAGCGCAGATAATAGGGATGGGTCTCACGTTCTTGCATTTACATTCGACCTATTGTCTCCCTCTCGTCGCGACTCTGATCTCTCTTTCTCTCTCTTTCTCTCTTCGCTCAATAAGCCGAGGCCTTCGCTCTTGAACTCGCCACGATTCGCTTTCGATGCTATTTTTGCGCGGCTTGGCCGCCTTGTCCCCGTCGCCGCGTCTACCGTTGCCTCAGTTAAGACGAAGTTACTTAACATCCCCACGGTCTTCGAGTACTGAGGTAACGAAACAAATGTCGCTCTCAGGTCCGAGGCTACGACGCGCAATATCAGTCGCCGTGTAAACGTTGCGCGCACCGCGTACGCAATAAGCACGTGAATTAAACGCGTGTCCTTTCCCCCGCTTCTTCCTTCTCTGATGCGATTGGTGCTGCTCATGGATCATGATGAGGCTCGCTCTCTCGATCCTCTCGATTATCACGAAATCTTCATCTCGCTTTCCACCTCAATATTCCGTTTATCGCCTACTTTGACACTCTGAAGCCTACGTCAACCTCTTTTGATTCTACTTCACCTACAGCGTCGCCGAGAGGTCCTCTTCAGAGCCTACAGGTGGCATTTAGAGTCGCTAAGTGGGACCTCAATTTCAAACACACGCCGATCCTTCAGACTATACAGACATTTGAAAGCGCAGGTCAAGAGTGGGGCAAAAATTTCGACTCGGGATATTTTGCATATCATCGATACTCGAGTCACAGAGTGTCACACTGAGAAAAGAATGTTTGTAACTATAATGCGTAGAGGAATAATTACTACAAATTCTGATAAATAAAACATGTTTTTCGTTAAATTCTACTATAATGTTAGCGATAATAACTTTATACGCATGTAACCACTACTAATTCCGTGTTCAAAACAACCAATATGGTTGTGCGGCCGAGAATAATTAATAATCTTGGTTAAACCGAGCATTTCTTCTCTAAGTGCAACATTTTACAAAGATACCGTGGCAATGAGACACGCGGAATATCAACAAGAGAATTCGAACACTGTCGTCTTTCAAAATCACGGTCATGGTCGCGAGAGGCGCAGCGTGGTGTAATTTGCAAAAGTCGAACGGGCGTATGTATCTATCTATCCATCTATCTGTCTGTCTACTTAGCCGCACGGAGGAAGCGTTGACAGCGGAATGACATCGCACGAAATAATAGACAGCGCGTAGGAAAATGGCATACCGCGCGTCCGGTAAAATAGCCGCGGCTAACGCGTACACACGTACATACGCACGCGTGTACGTGCATGTGCATACATCCACACGTATATACGTGTCGCCACGAAGCGCATACTTCGCCCCACGGGTTCCACGGTGGTTGTCTGCGCGCGAGTCGCACTCTCTCGTGCTGGCACCTTGTTACGTGCTCCAGCTTTTATCTGCCGAGTCCCCGGCGGTGACGAAGCCGACCTGTCAGTCACGTAGCGGAGTATACGCGGGATTTGATTTTATCGGGCCCGCCGCGTGCTTTTGCATACGCCGGCCTGCGGTACGTGGTGTTGTACCCACGCTCTTGGTACACATGTGTCGCCTCCGTGATGCTGCCTTTTCATACCTGCTCGCGGGGACGCGCGATCGCGCCGCCGCCGCGCCGCGACGATAACGCCGTTCCGCGCGCCGTTTATCTCGCCGGTGAATGCGCTCTCGCGTGTGTCGGCACATACCGCGGGAACAATGCGAATTACGTTCGTGTCAAGTCTAACGGTACCCACGGCATTTCGGAGAGGCGGCAGCGGCGACCCGTTCTTTGGGTTAAATTGCAAACTGCAGCTGAAACTCACCCTTCGCGTTCCTAATCATCCCCGACGTTTCCTCACCGCCGTGCTCTGAGAAAAAGACACGGCAGCGACTGTACAAGTTCTGTACAATTTTTAATGAACTATTTGGCAGTTATCGCAACTGAATGGTTACGAGAATTATTTGGCAATTATGTAGTTCTGCCTATCTACCAGGTTCATCGCACACTACCACGTCTCTTTCTCGGCGTGAGATCCGCCATGATCCAGTTACTTCGCGATCGTGTATACCTCGCGTTTGCTTTAATATTTCTGCGTCTAACCGACGCAAAACCACATTTGTAGTAACACACTTACGTCAAGTTCAGTATTGATGCATAAAGAATTGATTAAATCGCGGGATTGACTTGAGGAGAACGCGTGACGTCGAAATAGACTCGAGACGCGAGATCGCCAAGAGTTAATTTTAATATCCGCGAGCGTGAAATCCACGTTTCTATACGTATGGCAAAAGGAGGACGACGAAGCGACAACAGAACGAGCAGGCGGCGATCTTGAGATATTTCACCGGGCAGCGATCTATGAATCCCGGGCGATTTTAATAAGCGCCACACGTCGGATGTCACCGTCGAGGAGGCGACCTCCGTATACGCATCTCACGGTCGTGCACCAAGTACATACAAGAGCGTACGGCTCGCGTTTAAAGCGGCGAATTAGCGTCCCGCCCGTCTTAATATCGACCGGTCACGACTGTTTTGGATCGGTGCCGGTGATTTGTTCAAGGTCGGTCTAAAAAGGCAGGAACGAGAGACGCGCGAGCAGGTCCCTATCGTGGCGTCGACGATCGCGATCACCCGGCGAGAGGAAGAGAGAGAGAGAGAGAGAGAAGTATGGTGGAAGCAGAGCGGGTTTCGGCGATGATGATGACGAAGGAACGAGAAAAAAAGATATAATCACAGTGATTTACGGTGATTTCGATCTCTATCCGGGGAGCGAGAGAGAGAAAGAGAGAGATGCATACACATGTATACGAGCGAGCAAAAACGACGATATCGCGATAAAGTAAATCGCGAAGAACTGTGCGAATTAAGAGAGATCGTGTAAGGTAATGACGATGATGACGCGACTTTATCGCGCGATCGTGTGTAGCGAGAGAAAAAGAGAGAGAGAGAGAGAGAGAGAGAGAGAGAGAGAGGGGGAGGGAGGGAGGGAGGGGAAGGAGAGAGATCGACGCGAAGGATAGAGAATTCTACTAAAATGTTTACGATGTGCGCGCACGGTCTCGTCGCGGTTCGAGCGAAAGAATGCCGCGCGCCGAAGGGAAAGTGAAAGATGCGGAGTGTTTCAAGGATAACGCCGCGGCGAGCATAAGCGAGTTACTAATTATATCGATTAACGGCCTAATGCATCTATTCCGCACGGTTAAAACTGCCCAAGGACTGGTGTCCTTGACTTTGCTAGGCGCGCACCGCGGCTGGTTTCCCACTCTCGCGAGAGAGTCTGGCTCTTCCTGTTCTGGCCTCGTATCAAGATCGGCCACGACGACAACGATCCGGCGATAACGATCTGACCCCGAACCCGCTACCGACGTGCTACACCCACGCGCGAGTGCGCGCGCGCGCTCGTATCCGCCGAATCCGCGTCTCCGCGGCGACATCGGGAAATAGGAGTTGAGATTTTTCGATCGTGCCCGCTCCAGCACGGCGGCGCAGTTTGACTTTTAATTAAGGCGAGATAAGCCATCGCGATATAATTTAATGGAGTTCCAGAACCACACGGCCGCGGAAGACCGGTCTTCCTGGAAGCAGCTCCGGTGCTTTAATTAAAAGGCTAAATCATCGGGGGACGGGGCCTCGCGGCAGTTTAACTTAAAGTCCCCGAACTTCAGCTTCAAGCGTCATAAACTCACCTCCTATCGCCTCATCGTCTCTCTCTTTCTCTCTTTCACTCTCCTTCTCTCTCTTTCTTCATCTACCTTTCTCGCCTTATCGCGTTGCTTTCGTAACAGCTAAGCAGAGAAAGAGAGAGAAAGAGAGAGAGAAACAGCTGTCGCATCGTGCATCAACTCGATAGAAAATGAACGTTCGAGCAGTCGCGCAAAAATGTCCATCGTTTTATCGAACGATCGGAGATAACCGGCACGATGGCGGACACGATCGACGAAGGTGCATGCGATTTGCGTTACTTTTACCATCGAGATCTCGAGGTTACAGCCGGGAGAAGAGTTTATTTTTACTGGCAGAGGCGATACATCCTGCGCGCGCGCGCGCGTTCGGTCGAGGCTAATAAATCCTGGACGTGTCCTGGACTCCACGCAAGTAACGCGATTCTCACGTAATTATTGATTTCGCAATGGCCGACGATCGAGTATGTGTCCGAATGCGGTGCGCGAATGACTCCGCCGTTCACGTACTCGAACGTGAGTCTCCATTAAAGACAATCGCGAGAGGATACTCTCCGGAGGATCTAAGCGCGAATGATTAAGTACATACACACGTACGTTCATGAGACATCAGGCGCGGAATGAGGATCGAGCGATCGCTGATCGATAACTGCATGCTAGATATCTGGGCTTCACAGGAGAGTGATAAGCGTGTCATGTACAAGGTGTCTGACGATTATTGACACACCATGTGTTGTGTGCAGGTAAAACTCGTCAAACTGAACGCAAAGTTCCTCCGCCATCTCGCGAACAATCATATAAGAGTTTAAATTATTAATTGATGAAGATTGGCGAATGATCACGCGCGATACGACAAATGAGCTGTGATGGCGATGTATCTGACTGTAGATCAGTCATATTGGTGCATTATATCGTGCGCGACTATCCACCGATCTTCTTCAATCAACATCTCAAAGATCTACATGCCTATCTGCAAACTAATAGAGGACTTTCTTGTTTAATCTAATTTACAAATACACACGACGCGGCAGGTGTTATCGCAACTCATATGACGCGCCTGACCACACATTTGCCGATCTTCTTTAATTAATAACTATAAATTTGACGTGGGTATTTGCCAAAAGTGGTCGAGAAACTTTGTGTTCAGTTTGATGTGATCTACACACGTATGAGATATGGGACACTTTGCATCAGTCCATATAACAGCTAAATGAGAAATTAGGTCCATATTAGACTAGGTCCCTATTAGATTAAGACATAGAAAATCGTAAGCAGTAAAAACTTGAGCGGTAAGCAAATTGGCCAACCGCAGTCAATGATATTTCTTACAGTTCAAGGATAATCGGTTGTGATTGGTCGATTTTTTACTGCTTAGATCTTGCTGCTTATATTTCTCTGTGTGTTCTGACACTTGATAGTCGTCACTTGAAATTTGTCTCACGTGAGATATTCAAATTGTAACTTAGAGTTGCACGCCGGGATAATCCTCGAGGAATGCACCTGAGCTTTCCAGCTGAATTATATGATATGCGTGATATCATATTTGTAAATCGTGATTCAGCCAACTCTAAATTCAAGTTTGAGTGTCTCACCTGCGGCAAATTTCAAGTAACGACTATCAGTACAGGTCACAAAGTCATTGCTAATAACGCCTGGCAGTCGTTTTCCGCTGCTTCCGGCAACGAGTACGCGTGTGCATCGAGGAGGATTTGAGAATATTAGTAACAGGTTATGGAGAATCATTCCCGAACGTTCGTTAATTATCTCGATTTAAATCAGGAAACCTAATCTATGAAGGTTAATTAAGATTTATCTGCACCATTGTTCGTTATCCTATTAATCGCTTAAAGGAGCAAAAGTAATGCAAATGAATCGGATTTCGGAGATAAACATCGTTAGCGATCTCGGAGAGAGCAAGAGAGAGAGAGATGCTCGATCGCTAATGAGGATACATAAAATTCCGGAAGTGCGCGGCGTATTCAAACGAAGCGCGCTCGCGCGTATTCGGTAGCGTTCCTTCTCGTGGGACCTCAAAAGCGGACGGACGTGTATTTATTTCATGCCTTGGTAATACTACGGCGCGATATCAGCCATTCGCTCTCCTCTCTCGACGATCGGTGCCGATCGACACTCTCGCCTATGAGAAAGATCGTCATTTCGCCGTGCAATTACGCCGCCGGGATAATCCGCGATTCTCTCCCGTCCCCTCGGCGGCGCATTGTTTTCCAACTCGGTCAATCGAGATGGCCTTCGATCGGGTATCGAGACGCGATAGGATCAAAATCTCAGGGTCGTTCTCGCGGATTCGCTACTCTCCCATATTAACGATCCGCGAGCATCCTCGAGGATTAGCCGCGGATCGATGCACGAACAACGGGAACCTGTCCGTCCGGCGACAAGTCTCAATCTTCCGCGTGTGTCGTTCGTGTAATTTTCAGCGGACTTGGCGATCGCGCGAACGCACGACGAGTCGGCTCGCGCAATCTTCGTCAGCGACGAACTCAACCAAACCGCACGGAAAAATCGTTGCTGTATCAATAAAATTGATCGACAGCGCCATAAGAGTGAACGAGTGATAGAATGATGGGACGAAGGAACGTGTACTGATTCAATTGCTTTTCCGATTCCGTTGCTTGTGCTTTCTGCTGTCGAATTAATCGGCTCTACAGGTGCCAATTTTCTCATGTGTCACACGTGCCGAAAGAAATAATTCTCGTGGAGACACAAACACAATATTAAACGTTGAATAAATCCTCTTGATTCAACAGCAATATTATTGAAATTAATATCGTACACCGTTCTGTACTGTGATCAACAAAAAAGACTGCCTTGCAACTGTTGCAAATTCGTGAATCTGATCGGTGTATATTCTTCATTTCAGCCAAAATTAGGAACAAGCACTAATCAGGCTCACGAATTTTACAACAGTTACAAAACAGCTTTCTCTGCTGAACGCAATCATTAATGACTCGAGTACTATTTGCGATAACATTGCTATCGAATCAATTTACTTCTTTGGCACCGTTGACCAGTCCTATTAACGCAGCAGCATTTTCTCCGTATACAGAGCACCGTTTCGTCCATTTACGTCATTAGAAAATTGACAGAGAACGACTGCTTGTTAAGGCGTCTGTTTTCTTCCTTTAAATCAACGTCAAACAAATAAGATGAAACGAATCAACGCATGATCGTTGCAATATGATTCAATCTAAGTCTTGTCTGCGCGCGAATGTATTAGCCTGCGCGACAAAATATCCGAAACAAACGGATACATCCGCCTCTGATGCAAATGGGTTAACAGAAGCGCATGCTCAAAGGTGTTGAGAAAGCTCAAGACTTGGACAACACGGTCGCTCACGACTGTTCTCACTAACGCCAATTGAAAGACGGACAGGTTACCACGAGGACGGCGCGCAGTTGACGCCGGTCGATTCGTCGCAATAAATCTCGTTTCCGTGTAATCCGTTAGCCGACACCGTGGGAGGCAGGGAGGTAGTGTGGGAGCTGGTGCGTCGCGCGGGTTCGCGTGTGTCACCTCTGGCACTGCGCCTTCATACCGACGGCGGCTCGCCGTCAACTCGTCATTATCCGCGCCGGCGATGATTACAATTATTATTCCGGTCGGCCAATAATCATATCCCGCAACGACGTAACCATTCGTCCACGATTGCGATCGGCGATCACGTACGCGCCATCCCCGCGTGTCTTTCGCAGCCATCGTGACGAGAGCCTCGCCGGGAATCGTGGCGAGCCCCCGCGAATTTTCTCGAGTCCACCGAGAGGCAGCGCGATCTTTCCCGGGCTCGTCCGGATAACCGAACGCGGAATACAACGGCAGGGACGCGTCGCCGACGTGAGTTAGTAAATCATTGCGAATCCCGAGGCATTTAGCGTTGCATAATTTTCCGCGCCTCGCTGGGCGCGTAAATATCGCAAACGGCGCTTGCGCTCATTGCGCAAATCGCATTGTGTTGCACCACTCGAGATTCCATATTGACATCCGATCGTTCATTTCAGGATCGCATCTTTTTCTCTCTCTATCCTTCTTTCTTCATATCTCCGTCTATCTATTCCTCGCGTTCTCAGGTCGAGACGCGAGAGCGACGAAAGGTGCCGTGTCGTCCTGCGATCTCCCAGCCTCTCCTCTCGATCGCCGCGGTACGACAGCCGGGACGCCGTATGCGCTATATGCGAAAGTCGTCATGTCGCGCCAGTAGAGGATGATAGGACGCGCTCACGCGTCTCGTGAGTCAGATATCCTCCGGGTTCCAGCGTGCCGGGTCAAGGGTCGTCCGCATTTGCTCCCATCTCCACCTGCCTGCCTGCCTCCCTCCCTCCTTCCCTCCAGCCCTACCACTCCGTCCGGCAGCATCGCCATCCTCGCAGTCGCATCCATCGCATCCATCGCCGTGTGTCCTTGATATTAGAATGGTCCAGGGAGACGCGCATCTCCTAGTGACCGTTACACGGCCGCGTACACACGCGGCCAACCACGACAGAGACGAGCGAGATCGTCTCGGATGACGACACCGTTTTATTATCATCTGACGCGAGTCTTCATCCGATCCACGATTCCCGCTCCTACGATTCTCGGCGATTTTCTCCGTGGAACTCACTCTCGCGTTTTTTCGCGAACTCATCCGACGAACGGGTCTTCAATGGCGGTAAGATCGCGTCGATTTTCGTGAGTTTTCGTCGCTGGCGCGATATGTCAGGTCTCACAGTCCCACTAAGCTGCACTGTCTTCACTGAAAAAATAGACAGCACTATGCGATACTCTCTCGCCTCCTCTGGTGGAAGAGAGAAGAAGAGGAAAGCTTTTACAAGGTTTTTGGATAGTTCTTACGTAAAATTATCAGTGTCGGGTTAAAATCTTAATTAGCTGAAATAATCGGCGAATCAATTATCGAAGTTAATCCATCGTCGTCGAAATTAATCACAAATACTTTTATTGATTAGCAAAATTAATCATTAATTAAATCAATTATAATCAATTACGTCGAAGTTTGATTAATAAAATTAATATCATCAATCAAATTTTGCGATTTTGTACATGATTGATAAGTCTTGATTGCTGATTTACTGATTATTTCTTTAGTTATAAGGACAATTTTAATCAATCCACGCCACGCACTAACAACTATGTATTTTACTTCCTCAATGTCTTCTTTTTCTACTGTTCAGGCAAAGAACAGCAGCTGTAACACTGTCTTCTTCTTTTTCATACATTTCATGTATATCTATTATTACGCCCGACAGAGTTATTATTATTATTATAGTTTAGAAAATAAGGTTATAAAGAGTAGACCTGTCGATGGCCGTTAATTTCCGTGGATTTCCGACGCTTTTTGAGAAAACGAAGGAGGCCGAGTCGCGTGTAAGCGTGCTCGCGCGCGAAGGGGAACGTTGGCTGAAGCTGAAGAGCGCGCACTTGGAGTCGCGCCGATTCTCGATCGATTAGTTCATGAGACGAAGCGCTCGTTGCTCATTACCAATACCCGCGGCGTCGTCGAGAGCGTTGCGGCGATCGCAGTTGTGCCCGTAATCGCTCGCCAGCGTAAGGCGCGCTAAAAAGCTGATGCTCCTCTCGAATGGCACTCTCATCACGCCGCTAGACGATGCATTACCCAGCGACTTTTACATATTCATCGCGCGCGGGTTCTGTTATCGACGAATATGCGTAAAAGCGGCGCGAGCAGCGCATTACGCCAACTGACTCCGCTCGTCATTGTATACCTCGCGGAGACTAATCACCGCGCGAGATAATCTTCGCCGCGACGTTCCACCAGCTCCCGAGCCCTTTATTCTCGCGGGTAGATATTGATGGATGAACGCGCGCCGCTGACAAATGGAGATTGACGTGTTCATAAAGTTGTCGCGTAATACGCGCGCTAACACAATAATAAAATATGATAACGCAACGCGCGCACAGTGCGGCGCGTGTAACGCAAGCGTTGCGTCGCCTAATTTACATTTTTCACTCGTTACGCCAATAGAAAAGCGAGCCAATTTGTTGCTCCGCAAAATATACATATATACTTTTTCTTTATTATTTCTCAAATCTCGCATCCATCTCAACGTCCAAACGTACGAGTGTAACGGTGAGAGCGAAGGAGTTTCTTTTTTCCTCTTCCTTTTTTATCGCGGAGTTCTGTACGTATCGTGCAGTACGACGAAACGTATCGAGAAACCAAGAGCGAGAGAAAGAAAGAAAGAAAGAAATTAATGAATTTCAAGAGGAGTAATTTGCGCGGGACGGTCGGAGGACGAGGCTGGCAAAGCGGAAGAGCGGCGAGCGAACGTGCGACCGTGCCGCATAGCCTGGATTAAGGATGTACGGCATCGACGTAGCATCGCGTGAAGGTGGTTGCAAAAAAACGCATAATACCCGGCTCTTAGAGCATAAAGCAGAGAACTGTTTCGAGGCGCCCGGAGCGATTGCGAAGCGTGGAATCCGCGAGTGTGGCGAACGAGCGGCGCGGCGCGGCGCAGCGCGTCCGATATTTCGACCGGTCGCGACCGGCGCGCTGCGATTACGCAAGGTGAAGGCAGGTTAGGAGATCGTCGTAGCCCCGCAGTCGGACGAGACCCAGTTCTCATCTATTAATGCGCAATTACCCGGCGAACAATGTGATTACGGGCGCGTTTAAGTCGTTACGCGACGCTTACGAGCCGCCTGCATCGGCTCTCTTGCGCTCGATAATGCCTCTTCCTCCTCTTTCTCCCTCTCTGCCGCGTCTCTGTTCCCCCCTTTCTCCCTGTCTCTCTGTCTCATAGAAGATTATTTCACACAGACTGCTCACTATTTTCTATTTTGGAGCCTCCTCCCTGCCTCTTCTCACTCTCTTTTCCTGTCCGTTGCCTTCGAATCACTCAGTATAATTAACCGTCGGCTCGTTACACTGGTTTGTCGATATCTTTCTTACAGTTGAAGCAGTCTATTTTTGGCACCCTCTTCCCAATACACTCCATCACTTCTTTATATTCCTTTAAACTCAACTATTGCACTCGTGCAATATCCGTTAGACTTGGGAAGACGTTCTTTTACTTCTGAAATCAACTAATCGCGCACACTCCATAACATTTAATTGTGTTTTATTTTAATCATATTTTTGGTTATTTTAACACACATTTTCTAACGAAAATGGTAGCAATAACATGTATAGACAGTTATTATTATCGTGTTAACGTTCTAATAGAATTTTATAAAATAAATTTAATAAAATTGGTTCTCTCAACCATAATTTATATTAGTTTATAGTAATTGTTAACTAATATTATTTATAATAATAATTAATAATAATAATTAATAATAATAATAATAATTTATAATAAATTATAATAATACTGTAAATAGTTTCATAAAATAGTAATAGTAATAGTTATTTAATAGTTATTTATAGTAATTGTTTCCCTCGTGATTACGGTCGCGAATACCAAACCATTTTTTCTCAATGCACACTGAGAGAAAAGACTGGTAACTATGGACAAACTGCATTTAGTTACAGAAATTCGTTGGATCCTTAGTAACTAATACTAAATATGATAATAATTGCCAAATATTTAATAGATTGGGAGTATGACGTAATTGCATTCACAGTAACATCAATTAAGTAATTTAGTAATAGTTATTTAATGTTAAATATTTAATATGAAATATATTACAGTTATAAACAGATATTTGATGATTGTTATGAAATTGTTATATCCCATGTAATAAAAAATTCAGTAGGTACGAGTTCTATTTTGTTACCAGTATAAGTATGTTTTGTTGCAGCACAACGAAAAATTCATTCATTTGCAGCTATTACATCGTTTCAATATCTATTATTACAGATGCTTGGTTGAACCTACCAAAAATTTTGTAACTATTACAAAATCGCTTATTTTGCTCAACTATTCAATAAGTTTTATTTACCAAATATATTCTGGAATCAAATAAATTTTACTTCTGTCAAATAAATAATTTATTTTACAGAACTAAATTAATTAATAAGTATTGCCATAGTTTTGGCCCGCTATACGTCTACCATTTAGTAATAGTAACCAAATTTTGATGATATTTACTAAATTCTTCTCTCAGTGCATAAACTCTAAAGAATTATAAACTCCAGGAGAAGTCAGGGCACGCAGAAAAATTTAAACAGTAAGCGGTAAGCAAATTGACCAATATTCTTCTTACGGTCCAAGAATCAGCGACTGCGATTGCTCAATTTGTTTACTGCTTACGTCTCGCTGCCTAAGCTTTCCTACGTGCCATGGCTCTCACAAGTAACCCTAATTCCTAGATCGCGTCGCGGCTCGATCGGCCCGCCGGCAAATTCGAGACGCGTCCACGACGAGCGCATCAACGATCATCCGACGTTGAACGAAACGGCGACCAGCGATGCCCGCGAGGTCGGTCGATCCTGTCGAAGAAGATCGATCGATCGTCCGACCCGCACTCTCGGCGCATTGTGCATTAGCGGAGGCGAGGTTCAAGGACGCGACTCTCGTGCGCGCGCGGGGGAAGGTGAGGGGCGAACGGAGAGGCGCGCGCGCGTTTCGCCAAGTTCCGGTACCGATCGGTCGATGAGTCATCCGACGTGTAAGCGAGAATGGAACAAGTGGGTGATCGGCGATACACACAAGAGACGATTGTCTTCTGCGCGAGCGAGCGAGGGAGCGAGCGGTCGATCGCTCGCGTCGCGCGGACAACAGCCGTAAAAGTGGCCGGCGGAACGTCGCGCGTCGCGTCGCGACTCGACGAGAGAGATATTCCTCTCCCGCGGTACTCATCTCGCGCTCGCCGCGTGTTTTTGCACCCGGAAGAGCCGACTCGGCTCCAGTCGTCGTTAATCGCCCGTAAGTTTCGATCGCGCAAAAAACTGGATCGCGGAGTGCCGTAATGCGCGCGCTCGCCGGGCTCCAAGGATACGCGGCGTCATGCGCGCGCGCGCGCAGCCCAGGATATTTAACAACGCATTAAAGGGGATTTTATTGGGCCCGGCACCGTGTATCAGCTATCTGTTTTCGTATTTCATCGAAGCCCGCTCTCGCCCGTACGTTATTGCGGCGCGGAAGAATCCGTTCCGCGCGGCGCGCGGGGATTGCGTAACAGTACTTGCGTTTAATATTGAAGAGCGCGAATGCCGGGCGAGACGCCGGCGAGATTGTATCGCCGCGTTTAAAGGCCCCGCCACCCGCTTCCCCCTTGGCGCCTTTTTATGCCCATGCCCCGCGCCGTAATCTTAATCCTCGTCGCGCCGAATGACTTTTATTGCGAGATATAACGTAATTAGGGGAGCCCGCGGAATCATCAGCTCTCGCGAGCGGGATATAACAGCGCGTGTCACGACACGTCGTACATACGCGGCGAGCGCCTCTCTCGACGTCGGACCGTTAAACAATAATAGTCCCTAGAAGCGAGGCCCGACGTGTGGCGATCGTCGCGCGGTTCGCACGCTCGATCTGCTCGTAAATTCGGCATTTATTCATACCGCGAGAAACATAAGACTCCCCCGCGCGCTCGGCCCACGGAGGAGAAGGAAGAGGAGGAAGTAAAAGGAAATGACGTGTTTTACTTATGCGTTGAGGTATCGCCGGGATTACATCTGCGCGCTCAAGCGTACCGCATCGCGAAAGGCATTTCCCTGGATTGAAGAAAATCCGCGATTCGTGCCGGGTTCGTGGCCGCGGATCGTTCGGCAATCTTCGCGATCCTCGGCGAGAACTGGTGAAGGCAGAACGTACATTTACGATCAAACCGTCTCGCGCGCGCGAATGTAGCGCGTCAGATTTGTACCGTATACCTGCCGGCACACGCAGCGGCCACGTCGATCGCTCACACTATGCTAAACGAAAGCAGCGTATACAACGAATACCGCACAAATTGCTACGCTCCTACAAATTCATTAATTAGAGACCATGACTCACGTCATCCTGTATCAGCAACGCCTTCTTATGGATGATACGTTGCGCCGCGGGTCTTTATGCCGGGCGCGACGAGGATAATGAGGTGTTTCTCTTTACTTCTTTTCTTTCCTCTCTCCCTTCCATTTGTCTATCTGTCCATCTTTCTCCCTCGGTGATTTGCGTACGACGTGCGAATTATCCTGAAGCGAACGCGCGTTGCGCGATCAAAACAAACACGTTATTTCGCGGGGGACGATCTCCATTTAGGATCTCGGATATTAAAGTTAGGATCTCGTCTGAGGAACATCCGTCCGTGTCCTTCGACGGTCGCACGTAGCCGGCGATGTGACGTCTGCGGTGAATTATCGATGCCCGAAATACGCTCGGCGAGCGACGATTCGGGTCGCCGAAAATTGGGGGCTCCGTTTTAACGAGCCGTAAATCGTCTCCGCCGGGAGAAGATATCGCGCGTCTCTCCCCAATTACCGGCGCGATCCGGATCGACGACTCGCACCGACCGCTTTCACCTTCGGACATTTTCGACCAACGGGTAATTGGATTTTCCGTCGGGAAACTCGGCGAGATCGATCCAGCACGCGCGATTCACCTCGACACGACAGAGACGTGTGGAAGACCCCCGGAGTCAATACGAGGGAAATTCTAATCGCGCACACGCGCACCTCGTTCACTTCCTCGCGAATAATGGTGCCGGCACGATCCCAGCACCACGCACCGCGTCGGCACGCGGTGCTTTCGGCGCCGACTCGCAGAACGAATCAGCACTGATCTCAAGGACTGTGAGAAAGCCCAAGGGCGAAACTGCGATTAAGTCGGCGACTAGAGAGATAGATAGAGGAAGGGATACAGATAGATAGATAAAGAGAGACAGAGAAATAGAAAGACAGAAAGAGAGAGAGAAATGATGATGACAGTTTTTATTAAAGTGCTAGGGAAAATGAGGGAGGGGCATGCTGAATTAAGGAATTATAGAATTACAGAATTGAAAAATTACAGAAATGTAAATATAAAGTGACGTGAGAATGTAAGCACAAGTGTCATAAAGCTAGACGCAAAAAGTAAAAGAACACGAAATAGAATAGAGCTCCGAATAGAAAGTGAAGTGTAAAGTAAAACGTGTGACGCGCCATGCATCATGGTTACAGACGTCAGGTCTCATTAGCTAGCTGGAGAGAGAAAGAGAAGAGGATGGGAAGCGAGAGGAGAGTTTCACGGAACCCGAACCGCCGGCTGATAATAGCCGATCGGCGATTACGCACCGCGTGAGACTTCGTTTCCGCTTTTGACGTGAGAGAAACTTCGATTCCTAATACGATTCTTACGCGTGCGTGGACGCGGGTGTCGATCGCGCGTGAATCGCGCAAGAACCGTACCCGTGCGAACGCGTGCGTTCACGTGCGCGCCAGCGCGGATAAATTAATTAGCGTAATTAGTACATAAATCCGCGGGGAATGCCGGGCCCGTCACGGTTAATTGCGGCTAATGGCCGCACGCACCGCTCTCAAGAGACGCGCGTGCGCGCGACTGGCGTTATATTTATTTTTCCACGCGCGTGTGCCTTAGCTCGCGGGTCTTTTTCATTTTGTTACTCCATGTCGACGGTATCCGTTCGCGCAGCGATCCGATCGTGTGCTCGCGAGGAACGGGGGAGGGGGGGGGGATTTAATGATGACTTTCGAGCGCGCCCGCGAAAGTCACTCGCCGATCAGCCGCGAGGAATTTTGCGCCTGCTAAAATACCCGCTTCCATGGAATTTGACTCGAAATTTTATTCAGGAAATTAAGATTAATGTTACTGTATACATGAACTCAGACTGTCGAGACGCTTAAAGAAGAGATTAGGCAAGTAGGAACCGGATTCTGTCGCGAATATTTAAATTATGGCAGAATAATAATGGTTTGGTGGTGTTTACGCGCAAATGTTCTCTTATGTACTTCTTCGAATATTGTCACTCATGCGTCAACACTGTCAAATGTTGTATTATTTTTCCATAATTTAAATATTTCCACCAAAATCCGCGTTGGTTTTTACTTGCCTTATCTCTCCTTTATTTAAAAAGTTAATTATTCTAATGTTTTCTCCAGAACGACTCTCTTTTTCACCGATGAGTTCACTCGCGTGAAAATCAGCTATATCAGTTATATTTCAGACGAAATTTTATTAATAAATATTTTTGTCCGATTTCTCACGTTGAGTCATGTAAAAGGTTCTAGCAAAATTTTATCTACAATAAAGAAAATGTCAAGCATAAGTTGACGTCAACTTGACCACTCAACATCAGCAAAAGTTTCTGCTCGTGATTATTTTTTATCGTGATCGAGAAATGTTGTTAGAGCATTAATTTTTCCACAATTTTTTGCAGCACGAGCAATTGCGTGAAAATGCCACGTGCTCGCAAAATTTTATCTGGAAAGTGACTGAGGTGGTCGGCTTGCGCGAGGAGTGAACTCATCACCGAAGGAGCCAAGCGCCAACTGATTTAATGCGCTCTCCGCGCGCTCCAGCTAGGGTTATTAATAAATTATTATTAATTAGTCATCGGGCGAAATATCACCGACTAATTACTAATTAGACATCGTGCGGTAATTACCACGCCGCGAACGGGATTGCGCCCGTCGCTCATCCGACCGCGGACGCGCGCGCACGATCCAATAACCTTTCTATGCAAATGGACGTATTTGCGATAATTACGCGCAATCAACGAAATTTATTAATATCCCCCGCGGACGACCGTGCCGTCGATCAAACGGCCGACGTGGTTGAGCTCAACGTCGAGCCTTTTCGGGACACGCGACCTGATTTAGAGCGTCGTGCGCGCAAGAAACGAGAAAGAGAGAGAGGAAAAAGCATTTATTTTAGTTCTACGACATGCCCTCTAAAGACTTACGTACGAAGTTACATAAGGCATATGATTATTGTAAAAGAGTTATAAGAAATAATGTTTCCATAAAGCATATGATTATTGTGAAAGTGAGTTATAAGAAATAATATTTGATATAATATTTATGATGGCTCTACGAATTTAAATTCATGTCTATTTTATTGCATTTTTTGAGAAAATTAATTATCAGTATGAATATTTATCAGTATAAATATTTATCAGTGGAATTGGGAATATTTTCTTTTCTTCTTTTTAATGAGAGAGAGAGAGAGAGAGAGAGAGAGAGAGAGAGAGAGAGAGGAAGAGAGAGAGACACAACGTCGATCACTGTCAACGACGCTTCGCTGATGAATCGACGTTTAATCGCAACGCAGTCCGCCCGCGACAATCGATACGTAGCGTGAAACCCCAAGAAAAATCACTCTCCGCCTCGTGAAGGATCAGCTCAGATGAGACGCGCAAGAAAAGGACTCTCCCGTCTTGGGACTTTCGTCGCGGTCGCGGTGGAAAAAAAGCTGCTCCAGTTTGCTCGGCGCTCGTAAAGCTTCGCCAACGACCTCGCCGGCGCGGCTACCACGAAGAAGAAGACGACGACGACAAACGGCGGTCGGCTGGTCGCGCCGAGATAGGCAGGTACGCGCGGAGATCCTCGCGAAAAAAGGAGCGGCTGTTTAGAGGCCGCGGAAATAAATCAGCGCGGCGCTTCTGCGAGTACTTTCGCGTACTTTGCGAGGCGGCGGACAGGCCGAGCGGAAAGTACGAGCGCGACAAAACGGCACGGCGTTCGCGCCAAACAAGGTTTAATTGCCGGAGCATTGACATGTGCGTGCGCGCGCGCAGATCGCCCCGCGGAATGACCGCTCCTTTTGTCTTCGCCTTCGTGGAACTTCCGAGCTACAGGAGGCGGCGGTGATTTGCTCTCCCTGTGTGCTCAGGTGAAATAATATGTCACGCGTACGAGGGAGAGGAAACATCGCAAGAGCAATCGCCAGCCAAAGAGTGCATCGCACTTCGCGTCTCTAAGAGTGATCCCTCAGCATACCATCTAGTGTATAAAGCCGATTTCGTTTTCTAAGTATTTTTTTAAAGCATTCTCAATTATTTGTAAAAAGAGATTGATGTTTTTCTTCTTTCTTCCAAGAAGTCTCTTTCAAAGAAAAAATCACCAGCAGAATATATCACGATGCGTGATTCCAAAAGTGATACAACTAAAATCATTGATCCCTCAGCATACTGTCTGTTAAACCCTATTTTGTTCCAAGGCTTTTTCAAACATTTGTAATTATTCTCAGTTTTTATTCTTTCTTCCATGAGATCCGTCAAAGGGAAGATTCACTTTCAACAAAAGAAATGAAATTTTGACAACAGCGAAGCAAATTTAATTTCAAAGGAGAAAAAATTTGCTTCTTCTTTTTTTTTAATAGAATAAAATTCAATTGCTATTTTGCGACCACCATATAGAGTGGTATGCCAAGAGTTAATTTAAAATTCAGTAGATGTAGTCGCGGATGAGTAGCCATAAATACCTCCGAAATATCTGCGTTCGCTCGAAACGAACCGAGGAAATTATGCACGCCGTCGAGCAGGATGCGGTACGCGAACGCGCTCACGTGGCACGCAGGCAGGCACTTATCGGCCTGTTCCTCGAGAGCTCACGATTTCGGTACGTTCGTTTTACTCGCGCGCGCGAGGAGGTTTGTTAGCGCCCGGCTCGCCGCCGAAGATTCAGGGATAACGCCACCACCCTCCCCCGGATCTTCGACGGAGGTAAAGATGCCGCGGATTACGGGATTCCTAACTCCTCGCAGAGTTGCCGCATAACGTTATACCTGCCTTTAACCAAGGTCGATCGTGTCTCGGCAATCGCCCGGTAAGATCGTGAGATCGGCCGGCTGATGTTGGTCGGAAAGTTCGCGCGATCGTAAGCCAGAGTTCCACTTTTGATATACGTATTACAATGCTCCGGGACTGTGCGCGTTGGCATTAAGCACGCTTATCGTTCGAATCGCGGATTACGATAATTCGCCGATACAGAAGTGCGCTCGGGATTAAGTAAGGATGATTAATGTAATGACCGTGTAATTCTAATCGCGAGATTTATGGCATGCCAATGGACGACGCAATCGCCTGCCATCGACGAGCGAGAAGGTTTGGATCTCGCGGAAGGGAAGAAAGAACACATTCGCTAAGTAACGTTATTAATTTGCCGATTGCATCGGTGCAGTCGCAATCACGATAAATCGCACGAAGCGCGATCTGAAGTCTGTCGTTCCCCAGTCGAAATTCGAGTCTCACTTTCGACTTGAACTTTCCAATGTATATCCTGAAGATACCTCTGTACGTTTAATTCACATAGAAATCGAAATCTTGCTTAGTGCAACTAAATGTCATTTAAATAAGAACGCACAAAATGCCACTTATAGGTTCTAAAAGAGAACTTTTGGAGCTGAGATACTAAACTCAGCAAAGCTATAAGTTAAATAGAATCAAAAGAGATTCATTTAAGCTCCAGAATATTAAGGTAAACGTTAAATGGAATATCGGGATTGAAAGAGACCGGTGCGAAATTTTAGCCCTACTTTCGATTTGAACTTTCTAACATTTACATATCTTTAAGGATCAGAATATATCTAAGACCATAGATACAGTCTATGTTTAATATACAAGAAAATTGAAGTCCATACTTAGCGCTTCTAAACGCACCAAATGCCACTTGTAGCTTTTAAGAGCATCTCTCAGCAAAGTTAGCAGATTAAGTGTGAATCAACAGGGGTTGACACAGGTTTCTTCAGAGAATCAAAGCAAACCTTAAATGGAATATTGAGATTGAAAGCAAGATAAAAATATCGATTCAAGTTTGCCTGTAACAAACGGCAGCGTCCGCGCCTTCAAACGAGCGCGATTCAAATCGACGGCCGGCGTTTACACTTAAGGCCGCGCGGAGGTGTTCATCACCTTATCCACGGACGACAAGGGTGAGACACCCGATTACGGTAATCACGGCATGATCAGATCGGAACGAGATACATCGGATAGATATACCGTCCCTGAATCCCTAGATCTCTATTATTGCGCGCGGTGGATTCCTTTCGCCTCCGGGGGATGGGACGACGCGGCGGTGCGGTAGCCGTCGGAATCGATAGGATCGCGTCTGTTACGATCCCATTCGAGTTTCTCATGATGCACCACTCTAGAAGTCTAAGCTCTCAAGGAACTTTCACGGCCCTGAAGAGCGCGCGCGCAAGGCCCTTGACCATTCGCCGTGATCTCCTTAATAAATGATGGGCGACGGTCGACGGGAAACGCGCGGGTGGATCGTTTCATCGTCGTCCGTCTTGCCGGCTTCTGCTTTTCCCGCGTGGCGGAAAAGGTCGTATGATTAGGCCGCGGATAGGCCGCGAGGGGAGCTCGCAGAAATACATTTCTCCGGAAATCGTCGGGAATCACTGAGATCAAGGCTCCTGGATACTCGTCGCGGCCATGTCGCAGTGTGACGTCAGAGGTCGAAGAGAAATGATACGCTGAAAATTGTTGCGTGCCGTTTCCAAGTAAAACGATTCTTGCACATGAAAGAACACTTGAGATCGCTTGAGCATACTTAAAATATAAGTAAAATATTCCGAAAACTACCCTTTTCACTTGATAGCCAATAAATAGTCGTGAAGTGAGTGTGGCAAAATCACGAGGAAAGGTGAATTTAAGAGGAAGGTTACATATCACGTTAATTTTACGGCTATTTATTGACTGTTTTCGCGAGGTATTTTACGAGTACTTAAGCGATCAGGAGTGTTCTTTCGCACAAATATGTTTATTCGCAAATGGCACGTAAGAATTGTGGACATGCGTCTTCTCGCGTTCCATTCAGGGTTTTGCGGCGAGTGCCCAGGAGCCTTGACGGGCGCGCGTTTGGTTGGAAACGATTTCCGCGGATGTGTGAGGCCGAAGTCCTCTCGGCGGAGACGCAAGCGTGCCGAGCCGCTTCGACCCGGGTTCGAGACACAGTTTACGGCTGCTCGATGACGATAATCGCGGCAAGTTTCTCCTCGCGGCGATAATGACTGATTTTAGTGGGCGCGAAACGGGATGATAGAGCGCGCACGAAGGTCAGGGCTCACAGAGCCCGCGAGAGAGGCTGCGTCGGAGCCGTTCTTCGTCGGGGCTCTCGCGAATTACGAATCCGTCGACGGCGGATCTGGAGATTTTGATCGACGCGCGCGCGCAAATCTACGGCCGAGTAGAATCGATTTATGGTCCGGCGACCGGCGAGAAACAGGAACGTCGCCCGGGGCGGGGTCGAATTGAAAAGCAACCGAGAGTTTCGGGACGTGGGAAGCGCTCGTTTTCTTCTCTTTCTCGCGCATACGGAGATGTAACACACGGCCCACCGAGAGCGCGAGTGAGCGAGTGAGCGAGCGAGTGAGTGAGTGAGTGAGTGAGTGGTGAGTGAGTCACCTGTAGGAGTGGTGACTCGCCCTGCGATCGGCGTGATCGGCGGCTCTCCGATCGTGTTCCGTTCGTTCTTATTGCGCGGGGCGCACCGACGACCGGCGGAACTCTCTTCGGGTCTTGTAATCGTCAAAGTGGATGACGTTCCGACGTGTTACACGACGTTCGCGGCTTAGTCGGTGCTCTCGTGTTCTCGGGAATCGCGCGCGAGGAAACTCAGTCGGAAACGATCGTGTGAGACGTTGCGATTTGATTTCGACAAATGGAACCGCGCGAACACGAAGAGCGGGAGGATTCTGCGAATGAACGGATAAACGCGAGAGCGAACGATTTTTCCCGGTCGCGAGGAATGCGGGCACGGAGAAAAGAGGTCAGTTGTAAAGCGAACGAAAGCGTCTCTTCGTCATTCGTGGAGTTCGCATGATTCTTTCAGCAAGGTCGATGAATCTGGTTTGCAAGCTTAAATTTCAATGGCGAGCCGGTCTTCGAGTTAATTTTAAGTTACACTGAGAGAAAAATGTTTGGTATTTACGACTGCAATTATATATAATAAAAGAATTATAATCAAGCGAATAATTTTTGTATTATTAAGTGTTGCTATACTGCTGAGAAAAAAAGAAGAGCTTGAGTCAATGAGACATTGCTTGAATGAACAAAATTCGTTCAAGCAATCGTGTAGTCGATTGAATGAATTATATAGCTATGTATAGCGCAGCTGCTGTGATGTGTATGTTACCAATTGATTCAATGATTTGACTATGACAATGATTATGTTAACGCAACTTATTGTTGCATTGACGCGTAATTTGTTAAGTAGATACAATATTTCTTTGAAAGCAGGTGACCGTCGATTTTGTCGATCCAACTGCTTTTTTCTCAATATATAGAGCATTAGAGATACTAACATTACATATATTGCCACTGGTATTTTTTACGTTTAGAAAAACAAGGAAACAAGAAATAACTCTGATGCCGAAAATAAACACAATTTTTTACGAGATCAGCGACATTTTCCTCTCAGTGTAAATTTAAATTTGAATAAAAAAAATATATATATTCAGCTTAATAAATAAAAATTTAAATACATGGAAATTTAAATTAGCTCGAAGTATAAAATGTGTCGCTACAACAATTAAGATTACATCTAAAGTATATATTTATTTCGTGGACAGATTAACAATTGCTTCCACACGTCACTTCCTTTCTGCGTGACCGAATTTGTTTAGTTGTGATACTTTTAATTCTGTCCAACAAGCCGCAGCTTCACTGAAGCAACCAAGTCATTTTGCCCGCGCAACCCTTCCCAGTTTCTGCTCCTCCTCGTCGCACTGCTGCCGATCCTTTCAATCTCCCCGGTACGTCACCCACGAGAACGCCTGCGCACCCGCTGCCGGACGTCAAACAATTCCGCCCAGGATCGCGTGACGGTAATGGCTCGCGTTGGATCGGTTAGCCGGCCGGGGAAACGGAACGGGATGAGTCGTGTGAACCAATCCCTCTCGATTAAGCAAACCTTGTAGTGACATTTAGCCGGTATCTATCTCCGCGCCGCGGCTTAGACGTTGCTCCGAACGATCGCGAATCGACGCAGCAATTGTGCACACAGAGGCGTTCGCGAATACACCTCCACGCGCCGCAAACTGCACCACCGATGCCTCTCGAAGCCGCCGATTCCGAGCGGCAGATATCGGCGGATCGTCGTGCAGAAAAAGATCATTCCCCGCGAAGGGGCGCAAAAATCGTCGCGCATTGCTCGGGACACGGTGCCCCGTTCGTGCAGAGCGCGAGGGCGACGGTGTTCTAACGACGGCGTCGGTTAATTAACAGGCGCGTCCGCCTAGGGCGCTCCTGTAACGCCGATCGGCGAGATCGCGAGGCGCGATAGCGGTCACACCAGCCGCGGAAGATCGTCTCCTTCTTCGCCCTCGCTGTCTTCCTTTCCTTCTGCGTCCTTCTTTTTTCTCTCGTTGTCTCTCTCCTTCTTTCTTCCCTTTCAACCCTCTCTTTCTCTTGCTTCTCCGATCCGTGTGCCTGTTCTGCCTCGATCGCGCGGCGATCAGGCGATCGGCGAGCTCCCGCGCGACGGCCTGTATGCATCGATAAATTTCGGAATTGGCGCCTCTATCGAGCCGGCTCCACTTAATTAAGCGGTTCGCCCCGTAATTACAGCCAATTAACGTCAAATTCGGCCGACAGCGCTCCGGCCGCAGTCCGCCATCGCAGTCCCCGGGAGCGTTCGGTATTGCGTACACGCGTACGCATGGTCGTGCACGTGCGTGCCTCGATCATTTTAACATTTTTGTATCGGCTCGATCGATTTCTCGCCGGCGGCGGCGAGATTACCGCCGCTTCGAGGCTCGTGCATCGCCGCGACGCGGTCGTCCATCACCGGTTCCGCATCCGAATCTCGTCCCTACGTAACACCGTTGTACAGAGTGTACAACTTTCATATAAAATATTCACATTTATTTTATAGTTACGACGATATTCATAAGTCACTGAAATTTCAACTTTCGCGCATCAAATCACCTCTATTCCAACGCCCGAGCGCGAAGTCGCCGGTGATTTCGATGCGCGGGCGCGAAGACGTTGACTTCAACGCTCGAGTAAGAAGTGACCAGTTAGTATACGAGAAGAAATCAGGTGATTTCAACGAAAAAGCCAACGAAAATGCTCACGTGTTATCAGCTTGTATATATATTTCCTTCTCTAGTTTTACATTTTGTTAATATATCAATACAAAATAAATTATAAAATAAGAGAGAGAGACTACACATGCGCAAAGTATCAGACGATTCTCTTTTCAAGTTTCGCAAAACACTGTGGGAGTAAATTTTCGCGAGCTTTTAAGTTTTGTTGGTATTATTACAAAATAAATTATCATTACAAATTTTACAATTGTTATTATTTCACGGAGAAAACATTATAGCTTTCTTTTCTTTCACACAGATTCTTTTCAATTTTATGTTTTGTTTATTTGTTATGTAAAGTCTATCTTGCTAAAGAACATAGTAAACTTTTTAATGGCATATTTCAGTTTTTAAAATATAAATAGCATATATATATATATATATATATATATATATATATATATATATATATATATATATATA
>NW_022639557.1:675167-683837 GCF_010583005.1 Odontomachus brunneus | reverse complement strand
ATATATATATATATATATATATATATATATATATATATATATATATATATATATATATATGAAACGAAAAGATGATCAATTACTGCAGAATATCGATCTATTTCTTAAACACGAGATTCTACATTAATTTTTACTATAAAATTTTCACCGTATATAAAAGCTCCAAAGAGCGAATTTGGATATTCCTATAATTTTCAAACATCATACTCCAATTCCTTTGCATTTTTCATGAAAAATGAAAGCCGAAAGATTACTTTTGCTTCAATATCAAATAGTTTTATTAGAATCACACCAGAATCCGCAATTCACGCTTACAAATAACGTGAACATTCTTATTTCAACGCGTTTGATTTCTACACTTGCGTGTGATTCGCACTCGCGTGGAAATATTCGCGGCATCACAATCGACGCCTCGCGCCGAGCAGACACGCGGACGAGCCTCGAGTGTCTTGCCGACACGCGCGTTTCGTTATTATCTAAACGCCGAGCTCGTTGCAACACACCGACAGCGAACGTCACCGACAGTATCCCCGGCGGTTTCACCGCCACTACCGACATTACAGTTCCGCGCATCCCACTCATTAAGCGGTCTACATGACGCTTCGCTTGAAGCATCAATTATCGGGCGGTCCTTCGCCACCCCGCTTGACGGAAGCGGACTACCTTAGAGCGAGCCGCGCGTAATCGGAATGTCCGCGCAAGGTCGGTGATCAGCAGGTAGGTATCACGCGCCAAGCGCGCAAGCTGTCATTTAATCATTGATCTCACATTCTCGGGCGTTCCGAGGCCCCGTACACCGCGACCGAGCATAATAAATTGATTCTTTCCGTCTGATTTCTAAACAATAATCAGACAGCGTTCTCAGCCCTCGAGCGACGTATCCTCATTCGGGAGAATGGAACCGTCTCGGAGAAGTGCTCGAAGTTGGCGCGACGAAGCGATTAAAAGTATCCGCCGCGCTGTAACGCCGCGCGCACACGCTGTTTATTCGAGAAGCGTTTTAATGATCGCGGAGACGATTTCGAACGGGCGTTCTCTCTCGCAGTGGCCTTAATATCGCTCGACGACGGGTCGTTGCATAAGCAGCAGCGACGTGTACGCGCGCGGCGTATCGGGACTCATCTCTCTCCTTCTCTCTCTCTCTTTCTTCGGCGGCGAGGTGCGCTATACGGGTCGCGCTTACTCGCTCTCTTCGTTCTCTTCGACCGCGAGAGAGACGTGACCACGATGCATAGAGCGGCGACCGCGCGAGATCGTGAGCCGCGGGTCCGTGCGCGCGGGGACCTCCGAGAAAAATCCCATTAATTGCTTCTATGGTGATAAATTTCCCCCTGGCAGTGCACGATTCCTCTCCCGGCTGTGACCGCGCGTGCGAGCCCGCGCAAAAGCTAAGCTCTTGGCGCGAGCGCGCGCGGGAAAGAGGGCTCTCTCTCTCTCTCTCTTTGGCCAGGCTCCCCCGCTTAGAGCACATCTTCTATGTTAATTTTCAGTTTAATAAGGTGTACCAGGAAGTGATACGGCCGAGAGAGCCGCGACGAGGCTCGCGTGCGCGCGGCGAATGGTCGGCTGAAAATGTCGCGGCGGGAGGAGTGACATTTCAATTAATGTTTACGACCCTCGCGTGGGAAGAAGTGCACGCGGGTCATGCCGCGCGACTACCGCGCGACAGGTGCGAAAACCGGGACGGACGGAAGCGTGACGAGCTCTGGACGTCGATGTGCAGTCAAGTCGACTTGTTAAAAAGAGGAAAGAAGAAGAAGGAGCAAGATATGAGAGGTTCTTACTGTGTTCCTCACGCGCTTTGAGTTGCTGTATCTTCTCAAAAACACGCAGGACAGAAAAAATATAAAATCATAATATACACAGCAGAATATTTGCAAGATTGAGTAACGTAATAAAACCATCACGTGAGAATAGTTTCGATCCATGTAGTAGAGAGAAAGAAGGAGAGAGAAAGAAATTCTGTGTCGTTCTCCGTTGCACGCGATGTAAGAAACTTTCACAGTATTTATCGTGCGCTTCGAGTTGCCATCAGAAAAAGGTGCAGGACAGAAAATTTGCAATATAAAGCAATAATATGCAGAACAGTAGAATATACATGCAGGATTGAGCAGTATAATGAAACCGTCACGTGAGAATAGCTTCAATCTATGTGGAGAAAAGGAGAAGGAGAGAAAGAAATTCCACGTCGTGTTCTCTGCTGTGCGCGACAAGACGGCAAGTGGAAAGGAGAAAACGGTCTTTCACGCGGTATCACGCGGGACGATAAGTGAGCGAGATGGCATAAATCTACAAAAAAAACAGCTGCAGCAATCGGAGCGCTCGTTACGTCGCACTTCCTCGCGGATATGCGCTCTCGCTCTCGCACACGGCTCAACTAGCGGCTGAACGAGCGGCGCGCGATGTCATTAGTGACGTATAACCAGGGAAAACCTGTGGTTAGCTCTTCGCGCCGGCGAGCCGCGCGCGAGGTGGGTCCGCTCGTATTAATTTAATAATCCTGCTTATGAGTTACGAGCAGCGCCCCTACATTACTCGTCCGGTTACAACTACCAGCCGCTCGCAACAACTGTTATACCGTCTCGTAACCGGACCGTGCGCCGCTAAAACTCGCCGCGGAGTCTTTTTAAAGCGGTTCTCTCGCCTCGCGCCCCGCGCCTTGATATATCGCCGTCGGACGAGTCGTCGGTAAAGAGGTTCCGCCCTTAATAAAGACCACGTAACGACAGATTGAGAGATCGCGGCGGCGAAATCGGCGTCACGTGACGAGGCGTCGGGTCTGTTCGTTTCAGCTGAGCTAGCTTGCGCTTCGCGTCACCCGAGTCGAAATTTTAGTTTCGACCTGAACTTTCATTTATATCTTGATGGGTCAGCGTATATTTAATACACGTGGAAACTAGAATCCTCTACTTTAAGGGAATGCTGGAGTCGATGACGAATTCCATGTCGATAATGTAGAGACGATCGTCATTAACGCAATCACGCTATCCTTTTCGTATTTTTTATACACGGAGATCTTACGTAAATATATGTTGCTTTATTTTATCTAGCGGAGAATCTAACCATGCATGTGCAAAAATCTTTCTGTAAATTTTCCCGATATTTTCAAGATTTTAAGTTCAGGTGTAAGAGTACAGCAATGTTCTGTGAAATTTTTCTAAGCGAAGTAAACTTACGTTCAGTATGTACAAGCTCAGCAGACAGATTCCTTGCATCAGGCAAATATTTACTTCAACTGACAGTGTCTAGCTAATTTACACTCGAAATGTCAACTTTCTGTCATATATTGAGCAATGCTCCAATTCGTTTTCGCACGTATTTTTATTATGTAAGAAGAACTTGTATAATTCTGTGCAACCAATACAATTCTGTAAACACTTTACAGAAAAAGTCAGTGTTCTGTCAACATGATTTCGACTCCAGCATCCCCTTAACGCCTCTAAATAGGAAAAAAACACACAAGATGCTATCTGTAGAATTCTAAATCTCTTGTTAAAATTAATAGGTTAAATAAGATTAAACCAAGTTGATGTAGACTCCAGATTATCCAAATATTAAATGGAACATTGAGATCGAAAGTAGGATGAAAGTGTCGACTTTCGAGCAGAATGAAACAAATCCAGCGTTGCGGGAAACAGGAACGAAAGTCCAGCGCAGCGATAGTTCAGCTAAGAAGAAAACCGACCTCGCTTGGCGCGACGCCTCGGCTTTTCGGCGAAAAGTGCGGCAATACGATCGACACCCTCCCGGCGATTTTTCCGGGCCTCGATCGATCGGCCTCGCGCGAAAGCATTTATCTTCTTTCGCACGCAGCGTCGCGGCATACGTCATCGATGATCGGGCCGCGCGTTGAGTAAGATTGATGCCGCGACTAATTCAAACGGTCGCTTAATTATCCCAGCCTGCTCCGCAGCCAGTCTCTTAGGCATCACACCGCGACGGTGCACTCGTTCCCCCCTCTGGAGCCGCCGGTAAAACGCGTCTCGTAGACCGCGTGAATATGCGAACCGGTCCAATTTCGGCGGCAGGCAATTACGCGCGTCGTCGCTTCTGCTGCTTTTATTTCTTCTTTCCTTCTTTTTTTCCTCTTGGCCTCCCGCCTGGTCCCTTATCGTTATTATCCTGGCCATCGGCGCACTCACCTCGATACTTTCGTACGTGACGCAACAGCATCGAGCAGGATTCGGTGCGAGGAAAGCGGAGCTTCTTCTTCTTCTTCTTCTTCTTCTTGTCCTCCTCCTCCTCCTCCTCTCCTTCATTTTGCTTCTTCTTCCTCCCGAGGCGCTCTAACGTTCCTCTGCGCGCGTCACGGTTCTCACGATCTCGATCGTGAGTTTCGTCCGAAAATGGTAAAGCGGGGCGACCATACGCCGCTGCCGCGGTGAGAGTCCGCTCGTCGAAAAAATCAATTAATCTCAATCTCGCGGCGACCGCGCGCGAGAGGGCAATTTCCAATTTGTCGCGGCACCGAAAAACGAAGAGCGCCAAAAGCGGAGAGAGGCGACAGGCTCTCATATGTATGTACGCGCGGCGCGTCAAGTGACAGACAGACAGAAAGAGAGAAAGAGAGGGGGGGAGAGAGAGAGAGAGAGAGAGAGAGAGAGAGGACATCGCATACGTCGGACGTATCGAAGCGGAGGATGAGCCTCCGGGGATATCCGCGAGTGGCGAAAGTATATTTCGGTCGCATAAGGGCATCGCACGCGGCATCTCGTCGCGCTGCAGGTGAGGCGAGTACTTCTCCGAGGTGCGCGGTCGCGAGGTACGGAGAGAAAGGGAGAGGAGACGCCGCTTTCTGTCCCTCCCCTTCCTCTCCCCCCGACTCGATTACGATCGCAAAAAGTCGAGAGATACTCTTGTTCCTTTGCATCTCGCGGTGGTCACCGTCGTGCACCAGATATCGTCAAGCGCGCTTTTATGTAACGCGCCAAGTGCACGTTCCGCGCGCGCTCCCGCAGGTCTGTTTGCATGACGAGGTGCTTTTTATTCTTAGGCAGGAAATACCTCCGGGAGATACGTATGTGTCTTTTATTAGCGAGCGCCGCCGCGTCACGACCGCAAAAACCGCAATCGGCGCAAAGAATCGGCATGATTTTCTGCAGCTAGCAAATCCTCGCGGAGCAGTGTCGGGGCCAGATAAGTGAGGAGCCGCGGTTCATCATTAGCGCTTAATGCCCAAAGCGCGGAGGCTGTAATTACGGTAATCGACGGCGATAAGCATGTGAAGACGCGGAGGGAAGCCGCTCGACTCGAAGGGAGACGCGAGGGTCGCGCCTCTCGCACGCAGATTTCTGCGATCGGACGCGAAAAAGCGCGCACGGAGAGGCGACGTATTGATCATTCGCGACATCCCCCGCGGAATGTTCGTTCAATCGTCGTGTCTCTTCGTCGGCGGAATCGCCGATCGACGCGGCGATTCTATTCGCCAGGCATTAATGAGACGGTCTTATCTATCCGCATCCTTCACCCACTCTTTCCGCGCGAACGTTCATCGAACTAGATCATCGACTGATGGTGATTAACGCGAGTCCTTGATACGACACGCAAGATCAGACGCTCACACGCCGGCCCGTTCCGCTTCCCGACGTCCTTTCGAAAGCAGCGACACTCTGCGGAACGTCGCTCTGCGCGATCTACTTGTAGTTATCGACGTGCGATCCGCGATAGATAGGTCGATCTCTGTTGGCGATAGAATGCCGAGATTACGTACGCGCCGGCTACGTGCGCACGTAAGCGAACGGTGCACGCCGCGATGCACAAGCTTCATTAATGACTCATCTAATCGAACGACTAGCGAGTCGACCGAACGTGATTGGTGTCGGATACATGAGTTACCATTAAACGCCGAGCCGCGCGTAATCGCTCGCCTATGAACCGCGAGGAGGGGAAACGAAGGAAAGATCAAGAGAGAGAGAAGGGAGAAAGCATTCTTTATTTTACGCTCCGGGATACAATCCCCTCAAGCGCTCAAAAGACGTACAGAAATTGTATTGAAAAGAAGAATAAGATAAAGTAGTTGGAAAAGAAATTACAAGATATGTAAGTATAAGTAAACCAAGAAAGAAAAGTAATATTAATATATTATATCAGAGAGTAAAAGAGAAAGAGAGAGGAAAAAAGAATAGAAATAATTCATACCCTGATGTTTAATAACCCTTCAGAGTTTACAGTAAACAAAATTAAAAGCGCGAATTAAATGCCAGATTTAGGACAGAGAGAGAGACGGCTGAAATTTACGGGATTTCAAGAATGCACTTAAGAGAGAGAAACTCGAGTCTGCATTCATCCCTTAAACTTTACATTATATTCTGTTTCCTCATTTTACCGTATGTGCGCCCGCGGGTTCACGGTGCATCGTCCGCGTGCGGGTCCGAGAGAGGCGAATTGAGACGTAAAGTAAATTATATTTTTAAGTGCGTAGTGTCCCCCGGAGGGGGGCACTGAGAGAGGTACCGTGTAAATTGAGCGTATCACGAGCGCGATATAAAAGGTAACGAACGCACGCTCGCGCCACGAAAAATCCGTGCAAATTAAGCGATCCGCGCTCCCCTTTTCCATCAGCGGCGCGAAAAGTGAAAGCGTGGTGAACCGTACCGCGCCGGGTGAATCCTTATAAGAGCCGCGTGACACCGGGAATTATATCACAATGATATAAAGTATATTTCGATGCGACCCGTTGCAGGTACACCTTCTTTCGTGGCCGGTACCGCAGTCGTGGCGGCGACTCGCTTCTACCATATACGGGCTGAGAGCGAGCGAGAGCGGATGGTCGCAGCGGCCCGAGCGACGGCTCCGCCGCAGATCCGCATGCAAATTAATAAGTCCCATGACACGGCTAACGGTCCATCGACACCCTCGAAGGTTCGCCGCCGAGAGCTCTCGCTCGTTCGTATATCGATCGCGCGACGCGGCACGCCGGACTTGCCTTGCCTCCCTCGTGAATATCGATCACGCGGTGTCTTTATCTCTTGAGTGCTATGGACGTGAGTCCGACGAATTTCTTCACCTTAGCAACAATCGACAATATTGGGTACATTAATCGTCTAACAAATCGTTAAAATAGTCAAGTTAGTAATTAAAATCGATTGTTATACAAGAAATTATGTAATTTTATGTATGACGATTGATCGACAACAAACAACAATCAAGAAATATCAATTGTCAGGATAGATGTTTTATACGTATTCTTTGACGTACTTACGTCATGACGGTGAAATAAGATCTCATTTATTTTGGTGCGTTGTTTTCGATTTTTATCTTTCTTTCATCGATTGACTGATGACAGCTCAAGGTGTCCCGTCATCAGTTCGTTTTATTTGGCTCACAAGTGCTTCGCGCTCAAAGAATCAACACTTTGATGGCCGCTGTCTCGTACACGTGATTTTATTCTCTGCCGGTTAACCCTTTAAGTATCACTGGTATTATTAGGGACCACTTAGAATCGGGCAGTTGAAACCTTATAAAAAAAAATGTGCTATTTAGAGTGTTTTTGACAATATTTCATTTAAAAATAGTTACTAGAATGTTCCATGAATTATGCGTCTTGAAGGGTTAATTAAAATTACGTTAATCAACGGTAATTTTATAAGCAAATATTTTTGTCGGTAATATCAATCTGTAACAGGCAGAATCGTATAAATATAAATGGATCTACAGAACTATATATCGGAAAGGTTTCCTTTGGAAACGATCTAAGCGAGTCGTTGAAATCTTCAAGCAATAATTTTTCGCGTTTCTCAAAGTATTGATAACACGCACGAGCCCCCGATCGTACATCTCGATCCCATTGGACCTGCGTTCCAATAGCTGCGGCCGGCGTGCGATATGCCTCGAGCCGCCGATCGCGCGGTGGCACTCGATTTGAATAAATTTGAATAATACGCCGCGCGCGCATAGGACAATGCTAAATCAATTGTAATTGTTAATAATCGCAATGCTGTGTCGTCGTGATATAGGTGCTCGCAAGCCGCCTTCACTATCCTCTCCTCTCCTCTCCTCTCGTCTCATCTCTTATCCTCTGTTCTCTTCTCCACTGTTAGCTCCACGTTGCGCTGCGCTCCGCGAAAGGCAGGCCCGCTCTCGTCGTGATCTGGTTACATTGCTACCCGTTATGTCGAGAGTTCGGAGTACATTCTTATCCGCTCCCGTTGCACATCCCGCGCTTCTCCGCCGCGAACACGTAAGCACACACACACACTTACGTTCCCATACCGTATACTCGCTCTCCTCGTTCTTCGAGCTGCCTCTCTCTCTCTCTCTCTCTCTCTCACACACACACACGCACGCGCGCGCTCTCTCTCTTTCTCTCTCTCTCTCTCTCTCTCTCACGTACTCACGCTCTCAGTACACCTCTCTGCAGGTACTCGCCGTACGTAACGTACATCACCCCGTCTGAGTTTCCTGCTCTCTCCCTTCGGCCAGCAATACGGATCGCGGTGAGGTCCGAGCTCCTTTGCATGAAATTACATCTCTACCTTTGGATTTTACGTTCGCAGAAAATACGCCGGTTCGATCGTCGGTAATCTTCGCCCCTGTGCGCGCTCTCGCCACTCTCCGAGCGCCGCTTGTCGCTGGTCGCTCCTCGCCCACCCCATCGCCGTCGTTGCTTCTCTTTTTCTCTCTCTCTCTCTCTCTCTCTCTCTCTCTCTCTCTCTCTCTCTCTCTCTCTCT
>NW_022639557.1:641540-675149 GCF_010583005.1 Odontomachus brunneus | reverse complement strand
TCTCTCTCTCTCTCTCTCTCTCTCTCTCTCTCTCTCTCTCTCTCTCTCTCTCTCTCTCTCTCTCTCTCTTTCTTTCTTTCTCGAGATATTAATTTAAGGTCATAACAAATTTGCACAAGAATATCTATATCCCTTGTGCGTGCGCGCTCGGCCGGCTCGCATTTCGGCGGATACATATTTCAAGCGTGCTTGTAACGCATTGGATTACGTAAGAGGATTCGCGGAAAGAGAAGCGCGGTACAATTTATTCGTCTCGCGCGAGCGATAATTTCTTTTTTTACTCGCCTCTCCGCCGGCTCCGAACGCTCCGCGAGAGGCAGGCAAGGCAAACAATTCGGCGTTTCGCCTCTTATTTACAGTGCAATCGTGAAAAAAGATTTTTTGCCGCCGCACTGTTGGCGCGAGCTGACGAAAACATCTGAGCTATTATTACGTAGGGAACCGTCGCCCCGTAAATTATGTCGCGCGATCGTATCTCAAACATGCGCGCTCGTCCAAAATAATGTTTCGCGCGAAGAATTGCACGATGACCTTTGCGGCTCGGCGGCTGAATTCGTAGCTGACCGCTTAGCATTTCACTGAACCTCATCGACGGCGACGAAATCGCGACTCCCTGATTACAATTCGAGGCAGAACCCGTGCGGCGTTCCCTCCCCCCCTCCCCCTCGCTCTCGTCGTCATAATAAAACCGCCGCGGAGGATGAACGTGCGTGGAAGAGATCGGCGCCCTTGAGACGCCGCTCTCCGCTCTCTTTCTCGCTTCGATCACCCGCTGCGGCGCGTTCCCGCTGCGGCAACGCGCGCAAAAAGTCCCGCCGTGGAGGCTTCCGCCTCTTCGTCTAACAGGGAAGCGCGCATAGGAAGTCGCGACGATTCCAGATCGCGAGAGAGACGATCGTTCGACTACGATCATCCCCGCGGCATCGCGACGCGGCGATAAAACGATCGGGCGAAGGAGAGGGGGCAAAAACGCAACGATACTCGATTGTTCGCGGCTTTCAGGCCGGACCATAATTATTCTCGGGCTCTCGCGGCGTGCTGCTTTCGGCCAACGACCGGAGCCATGGATGCAAACCATGCCGCCGAGAGAGATGTATGTCGAGCGTAAAGCCGGTGGGGCGTCCGCGCACGATCGTGACGCAATGATTTTACATGCGCGCATACGACATCATTGTAAATATCAGTGGCTATATGGCCTCGTAAACAAGCCCCCGGGTATCCCCGAGCATCTCGGCCACGGAGAGTCGTCTCAATCTAGAATGCAACAACGGCTGGCGCGGCGCCCTCTCCGCACGCGCGGCTTGAGATCCTCCTTTTACGCTGCTTCTCTCTTTCTCTCTCTCTCTCTCTCTCTCTGTTCTTCGGCGTTCTCGTCTTTGCTCTCAGTACTGTTTGAAACTAACACGAATCAAGTGCACCTCCCTCCGAAGTCTCTCATGTACCGTCGTCGATTTGGAAGCTATGCAAATTTCACGGAAGGATCTCGACCGGTCCACGTAATCGCGTGCATTCGCCGACGCCGAATTTCAGAATTTGTGTCGCCTTCTCTGCGTGATTAGGTTTTCCTCTAAATATGGCAAAACAAAGCAACACACATTTACATAAGTTCTATATGTACATGAAATACGAAAAGGTAGCGTGATTGGTTAGTGACGATCTCTACGTTATCGACATTGTTCGAGTTCGTCATCGACTTCAGCATTCCCTTCAGGGCGCGCACAGGCGCCGTAGATGGAAACGAAGACGGTCTTTCGCCTCGATGGTGTAATAACGACGGTACAGATTGTTGCTGCTAATTATTACGTTCCCGCGCGGCGTGATCGCTGTGTTTTAATGAGCCGCCGCGATACACCGTCACATGCACTCGCGTGTAATTCGTCGCCGCTTAATGAAGCGGTTAAATATCCATCGCTTGTTATAATTATTGGCGTTCTGCATCGCGTGCTTGTCGACTGCGCGTCTCGACACCGACCGAATATCGGAAGAAGACGCAATTTGCAAGTTAGTAATCTAATCAATACATCAATACGTCAATTGCTGTAACCATCTCGCGCAACTCGATTTCATGACATTATTTATTTACTTGAAAAGAAAAGATTGCATTCGCGAAGTGAGTGGAAGAGTTTCGTTATCGCGAGGGAGAAGAAATTTACACGCATGAAAAGAATTTCATTTTTAGCGGAATTTTCTTATATGGCCTCGAGAAGATTTTCCTAAAATCAAAAGAATATATCTTAAGAACACATCTTATAATATTCTTGAAGTTAGAGGAATTGCGTCTTTTATCTCTACGGTACAAAAGAGAGTCTTGTTCTCGATAGAAATTCTCCTAGTGAGAAGACATTTTGCTCCAAGTAAATATATTCCTCTTGATTTAAAAGAAAGAAAGTCTACTAGATTTCATCAGAGAAGGGATACTCTTTCAAGAGTAAAAGTTTCCGCTTAAAATATAGGAAATAGAACATCTTGTTATTAGAGTTCTTCTATTTGGAAGGTGTGAGAATATTTTCTGATTTTAGAAGAATTTCTTATTGAGGTCATATGTAACAGGATTCTGTCAAGGATGAGTTTGTACTTTCTTTTTGTGTACAACAATCCGTTATACCTTGTTCGATGCCATCTCACCTGATAGATGATGGATTTCGACAGTTTTGGGTTTGATTGATAACGCGTCGAAAAATGTCTCAAAGGATTGAACAAAGCGGCCGAGAGGTCACTTTGTTCGCACGGAAAATGCGTTATGTAATTGTGCGAGTCAGGCGGCAGAGCGTGTATCGTACCGGCGAATTCGATTGTCAAGTGGTAAATTGCAGCTCGATCCGTAAATTAACATTTGCGTTGATAAATGACTCCGCAGTCATTCAAGATCAACGACCGTCGATCATTGGCGCGATATCTCTGCGTTTTCGACAATAACACCTGGACCGGTATTTCGAATAGTCGCCGGGATAAGCGGCGGCAAACTCGCGGGAGAAGAAGAAATAGAAGAAGATCGGCCGGCAGAAGAGCAAATAAAAAAAGAGACGTGACGCAGTATACCAGTGATCCGGGATTGCGTAATACGGCTTAATCCAAGGCCGCGAACGACTATAAATTTTATTGGATAGATAATAGTCCCCGAGCGCGACGGTACGAACGTGCCATGCGGAGCAAAGCGGAGCGGAGTGGAACGCGCGGACAAGAAATTTAACGGAGAACACGACATTTCTATTCGCTGCTGATTTATTGGCGGTCACGCGTTGGAATTTCAGATTCGGCCGCTCGCATAGGTTTCTCTAATACGTGTGCGTAGCTGCCCTTCGTCACGTACACGGAGAAAATATTACGGTAAAAATTACAATGAAAATTGTATGTAATCTTGAACCGTGCAGAATTACGATCGAAATGATTATATACTTGTTGAAAAATATTTTTGACACACATTTGATTTACTAGAATATTATTGCAATTACCTGAACGTTTTTCATACCTGATATCAGGATCGTCAAATTTGCTGCTTCTATAGTGATTTATACTACAATTCCAGTATAGTCTAACTATAAGGAAAAAAAATTGTAAAAAGAAGTATAACTTTAATGTAATTTTTTTTGCCACAATATTTCTTCCGTGTGGAAAATAATTTCTCACTCCAAGGTCATTCTTCTTTCCTCAGCGCATTCTTACTTCAACAAACAAAGCACATTATACATATAAATATTTACGACAGTGTGATTGATAGGAGACGTTTGTTTCACTGAGCCGCGCAGGCTGCAAGATCTCTCTTGCCGAGCGATTTTGAAAGTTCAGAAATAGTGCGTTTAACAATAACTGACTGATTATAGTAATTAAGAGACTCATTATTTTGACGGTATCGCACATTATGCCTCGTCCGCTCAACCACGGATCTTATCGCGCGCGCGAGCTCATATACCCGCGTACAAATATTTACTCATCCTAACGGGACAAGGTGGATCAAAATAAAAGATTTATCTTCGCATCTGCCTCGATCGAACGGCTTGCCGGTGTGTATACGTCCGCACGGGTACACTCCCGCGTACACGCGGAGCGCGCAGAGGGAACGGCAGGTACAGAGAGGAGAAGAAAGTAGACGCGTTGCCGTCGCATTGGTTAATGCACGGCCTTGTGGGCGCCGCACTTTATTATGACTAATTAAAAATTGCACACGGAGAGAGAGTCTTGTAGTGAAAATTTCCTTGGAAATGTTGTAACAGATCGATATTCAGTAACAATCGACTGTATCCTTCCACTTCACTGAGAGAAATGTACCTAAAAAATAAAAGATCTTTATCTGCGGTGGGAGTAATATATTCACTTAAATCCAAATTCTCTCATTTAGATAAAAGCAATTTTTTAAGAAGCTGAAGTTTAAAAAAATGTAATTTTCTAATTTGAAAAATATTTTGGTATAACATTTTGATATAAATATATTATTAATGCCTACCCAATATTTTCTATTTCATAGATATTTTTTCTTTTACAGTGTATGTGTGTGCTATTTATACTTCAAGAACTGAAACATGATATTAAAAAATTGGCTGCTTCTTCTTTCTGAGTAATATACCTCGTTTCTCAGCAAGATGGACAATAAAATTGAAAAGAACTTATATGAAAGAGAAAACAACTATGATACTTTCTCCGTGTATGACTTCAACGTCGCGGGAATCATGACAGCTCGCAACGGAGACCTGATTCGCGTGCCATCACGGCGAAGCGAAGGCTATGTGATTTTTGCCGCCGTAAAGCTCGTTTTCTTCAACGGTTGACGAACGAAAAAACTTTTCTACCGGGGCGAAATCGAGTCTTGGTTATTTTCGGTAGTCAATATACACGGGCAGTGGAAGAAAATAATTCTCGTCCCCTTTTGAAATTATATAATTGGCGAAAAACACCATTATTGTAGATTTTCTTTCCTTCTTAGGTTTCACGTACAAAGTGCGTGAAACCTTTCTCTCTCTCTCTCCCTCTCTCTCTCTCTCTCTCTCTCTCTTTTGTTCCGTCGGCGAGAGCGAATGCCAATCGGCTTCGATCGCGATTGAGGAGCGAACGCTCAATAAATTTCTACTATCTTTACGAGCTCGTGGATATCGCCCAGCCATCTTTCGTCGTGAGATCTCCGAGGCAGATAATGTTACTCTCCATCTCGCTGCGAGAGACGCCAAGTCGCGACCGTCTTAATCTCGCAAAAATGAAAGAGCCGTATGAAGTCGCGGTGGTTGCGCGCGAAACACTGTAGACATGGTGATAATGCATTAATAGCAAGCATTAACAGCTGAATTATGTATTGCATACGTGCGGACGTTTAATTCGCGACTCGGCAATTACGGTGCTGGCCGAAACCGCAAAAACTGTAAATCAACGCACGTTGGAGGAGCTCAACGCACGTCGCGCGCATTCGGGCACGGTGATTAATTGTTCCTCTCTATGATCGATTCGAAAGGAAATTAACGCCGACGTCGCGCGACGCACGCCCGCAATATTCCGCGCCGTGTCTCTCGTGCACTGCTTGGCGATGACAGCCGCGAAGGAGGATCGAAGATCGCCCCGCTCGGATAACGCTTTCATCGTGCCAATTTTCGCGCGAGACATCAATGAGCACCGCGACTCGCACATTTTGCATTCTATTGACGGGCACGCGTACTACTCGGGCCGGAGTTCGGGACAGGGACACAGTAGCAGGTGAGAACAGGAATACGAATTACCGCGGGCTACTCGATCCAGGAGGAATCACGATAAAACTGCGAGAATTGACGCTTTACATACCGATGCTAACCTGGCAAGTGTGCTAAAAATGGTTTTGAACGCGGTTTGCTCTTAACCCATTTGCGTACACTCCGTTTGCGCCACCTTTCATTCTATTCTTAGCTTAGAAAGATAAAAATAAGGGAACTGAAAGGGTTCTATTGTATTCAAAAACAAAATACCCCTTTAACACAACACTTTTGTACTTTGATTGGGTCTCTTAGAGCTGGATTAATTAAATCGAAGATCTTTCAAGAAATTTCTTGCCATTTGAAAGAACATCGAAAGAGTTGTGCACAATGCAGCAGTGCTAAAGTCCGTATTAATTATTACTTGAATCTTGCCTCAAACAAGGCACTCAGATTTCAATTCAGAGTTAGGTGAAAGTTTTTTAGTTGAATGGTGATTACATATATAAATGTCACACATATTAAAATTCAATGAGGAAACTTGAAGCTGACTCTGAATACAAACCCGAGTATCTCACATGAGACAAGTTTCAGGTGACGACTATTAATACGGACCTTAGATTTGAATTTAAAGATAAGCATGAGACCCGTATTAATAGTCGTTTGGAATTTGCTTCAGGTGAGATATTCAAATCTGAAAAGTAAAGTCGAATGTGAGTTTTTCAACTAAATCACGATTCAGCTGAGTGTTATGCTGCGTATCTGATATGACTCGAATCTAACTCTAAATTCAAATGTGAACATCTCACGTGAGGCAAATCTCAAGTTACAACTATTAATATAGATCTGAAGTTTTCAGCTGAATCGCAACTACAAATGTAATGTCGCTCATGTTACATAATTCAAGTAAAAAAATCTAACTTTATATATGTATCTGAATATCTCAGACAAATTGAGAGACAAATTTCAGATGACTAATAATTATTAATATGGACCTTAGTATTGCCATATTATACGAAACTCTTTTGAATGCTCGTTAAAGCATTTGCAAAATCTTCCACTAATCTTTCGATAATCTTTCGATTCCCCTGAATATATTTATCTCTTGACATGCAAACGAGACGAAAGGTGTGATCTCGTGGCCGAAAGAAGCCGTTCGCGCGACTCCCTCGTGCTCAAATCCACGTTCGATCTCATTTCGCGTCAGCAATACAGCGCGCGTTCTTTGTTCATCGCGACACCGTGAAGAAAGAAAAATGTTACCTCCCGGGACGTTCCCTCTGATCTTTCGCGACTATACAACAACGGATGCGTCCCAGTGTCCTTTGATTAATGTAACGCGATGGACCGCGCCGCGTTCATTATTTAGCCGGCCTGTGCGGTGCGCGTGGGACGCTCGCGAGGAACGATCTCGTAATCAATTTTAATGATCGCTTTAAATAACTCAAACTCTTAAACAATCCCATCGCCCGGTCGGCGGCAACGATCCCGGGCTGCGCCTCCGTGTGCGTTTATCATTTCGTACACGGAAAAGAAACACAGCCCTGCTAGTGTAACTGAATTTTCTGTCACTCGTGGGGACCAGATGAAAAACTCGTTTGTACGAACAGAAACATTCCTATAGGAAGTTTCTACTCATCAGTCAGTTCACTCTCAGCTATTTCAACCGACTTTTAATGCAGCTGGATACTCAGACGAATGTTTTCGGCTGCAGTAACAGAAATGTAATTTTTCGTCAGCCAGTTTTTTCGTCTGATCTTTGTTCGGTTACGCTGACAAAAGAAATACTTGAATATTTATTTTTGTGTAAGATAAAAGTTTATTTCGCAATAATAAGTTTTGTCTTGCAAAAATTTATTTTATTTCGCAGGAATAAAATTTATATCCCCCCTGTAAATAAATCTTCCAATATTTTTTTCTCAGTATAAGAGAAACTAGCATTTATCATACATTTAACGCTACTTTTCTACCCTCCCTCTCTTTCTCTCTCCCTCTCTCACTCCTCCGATTTCGCTTTCATTCACCCCCGTGTCTCCCCTCATCTAAAATTCTCGTTCTTAATTCGCGGCATCATGTAGCCGCGCGGCAAGCGGAACGAGACGCTCGGCAAAAATCGCTCCGCCGGTGATTAATGCTACAATTCCGCGAGCCGCTTTGCGCAATTCGATTAAGAGCGGTTAATTACCGGCCGCTTTCATAATTTGTTTTTACGTCCATTAACGTTGCATGTGCTTTCACGCGTGTCTTCGCCGGTATCGCGCATATTTCATCACCTGTATCGGCGCGATCCCGCGCGCGCCACTTCCCGGCCCCCCGCTTCCCCCTGCACCGGCCCCACGGCCCCTGAACGTCACGTCGCCCCGGCCGTCGGACCATAATAATATCGATATTATCACCGCCGTCATTATCTCCGGCCGTATACGTTCCGTTAGATTCGAATCTCGTCGAGCGCGGCCACTCTTCCTCCCTCGTTCGCGCGTGAAATACGCGCGGGTATATAATCCTCGCGCTCCAGCACGTCGGATGCGGTCCAACGCCGCGCGGCACGGCTCAGCGCCGCGTCCCGCAATCGTATTATCGATTAATAATTACCCCGCGTATAATCGCGATTTCTCACAATTATCGCCGTAATCGGCGATTAGAGTCTAACCAATAAACGTACCGTGTCGGTGTTTAATTCACCTGCAAGCTCTCTTTCGCAATTGGGAGAACTAGTGCAGAGAGGAGAGAGTAAAATTTATGAGAATGGCGGGATAAACGGCAGAGTGAACGGTAAATCAAAGCAAATCAGCCGGAAAGTACGGTTGTGATCGATTTAAATTTTGGAGTACTAAATATGTCATTCTTGTCAACAGCTTTGTTTTAAGATATTGATTGGCGTAATTAATAGCTCAATTATTTGACATATTTAGGCTCGTATCGATAGCTATTACTTGGAATTCTTCTCAAGTGAGAGATACTCAGATTTGAGTTCATAGTTAGACGAGAGTTTTCAGTTGAATCGCTACATATATAAGATATTAATAGTCGTTACTTGAAGCTTGTCTCAGATATTCAGAGACCTGAATTTAGACTCGTGTTACTTGAAACCTATCTCAAATAAAACACTCAGATTGTAATTTAGAGTTAGGTCTGAGTTCCTCAGCTAAATCACGATTGCAAATGTAATGTCATATGTCTGTATTATATAATTCAAATAATAAACTCTCATCTAACTTTATATTCAGATCTGAGTATTTCGCATAGGACGAATTTCAAGTAATGACTATTATTTTAAGCCTTAGAATTGGATATGAGTTTTTCAATTGAATCACGATTAGAAATGTAATGTGGCCCATATTATGTAAATCAAATAAAAAACTTAAAGTATTCAAGCTCCCTGAATTAATAGTCATCACTTGAAGTTAGTATCACATGAGACACTCTCATTTTTGCTTAGAATTGGATTCAAATTTTTCAGTTGAATTGTATGATATATGTGCGACATTATGTCTGCGTGATCGCGCGATTCAACTGAAACGTCTATCTCTAAACTTAAATCTAAGTGTCTCATTTGAGAGGAATTTCAAATAACGACTAATTACTATGAGCCTAAATTTATATCTGAGTATCTCACGTGGGACAAGCGTCAAGCGTATAATGACTATTAATACGTTTAAATAATTAATACGTTTAAAAATCTAAGTGTTTCACATGAGACAAGTTTGATAGACGACAACTGTCAATATAAGTCTTAATCGAATGGATTTATCGTTTGTCGTTCCGCGACCTCCGTTACGCGCAGAGGAACGGGGAGCCGAATGCGACGTTTGTACACGATCGCCGCAGGAGAAATGGTAATTAAAGCCGCGAGCGAGCGAAATCTCACGCGTCCCGGCGTTTTGCAACGCGAGCGATCTCCGGACCGCCTTGAACCGGCGCACGTCCACGTCTCAGCGATCCACGAGCGAGTTAATATCGTTAATAACCGTGACGTTTCGGCGTAAGGCATCGCGCAAGGTAAATGAGACGCGGGACGATCTCCGATTTCGACGTTGGAGCGCATAATTACGCACGAACGTTAACAGCTAATGACTCGCGCGCGCGCGCGCGCGAAAACCCGACGACGGTTACAGAGAGCCGCGCTGCACTCTCTTTTCTCTTCAGTTGGCAACGTCTAAATCTGCGAGGAGCGATTTGTGAGTACTCTGGTGTGCCGCGGTCAGTGTCGCACGGTTGAAATAAAATAATTCTGCTCGTCTCGCGCGCGACGAGGGACAATTTATTCCAGGCCGGCGAGTGCAGGTATGCGCGAAGAAATTCGTATAACATCGATCTTCTCTTTCGTAATCTTGCGTCCGTGGTGACCTGAAAAAGGAGCACTCATCGAGGCGAACTACTTGTTCTTATATGACGCGTGTCTTCTGCCGGACAGAGAAGCAGCGGCAGCTGCGTTCAAGGAGGACGTTGTTATTACGCCCGTACAATTAGCCGACTCTCGTTTGCGTAATTAATGACCGAATCGCCGGTTCATGACGGTGACTTTTTTCGTTAAATTGACCTGGCCCGCTTATACCGCGATCCGTATCGTCCCGCGTGTTTCGCACTGAATCGCCACGAAAATATACACAAACGATAAAGTAGATGTTAAATATTGTCCCTTTAAACTTTAGAGCGAGAGATGCACGTAAGAAGCTTCGTGATTTGAATAAATACATTATTTTAGAGGGGCTGCTTCCTCTCGTCAAGAGACGCACTATTATTAATCCTTGTACCCTTTTTTATTTCTCACAATGAATATTCGTGTAATGCTTAATCAGAACATCATATCAGAAACTGGCAGCTCCGAGCGCAATATCGAGACGCGGCTAGTTCTCACGAAAACTTAACGTCATTTAGAGAGATCCTAACCATTAAACCTCACCACGGGGAAGGTGATTTTGATAGGGCCTGGAGGCATTTCACGGCGTGGCTGGCAGTATACAACTTCTTCGAGAGCGCAAGGTAATAAAAAGATCCTCGGCAATGAAGCCGGGCCATACGCGGACGAGCGTCGTCCAAGATATATCTCACGCACGACATTACAGTATGTCAAAAAATACGTATTCGGCACAAGAGGAGCTCTCGTGGATCTGAGGTAGAGAAAGGCAAGACACATCCAACCCGGGCGTCTTGTACGTGCGACTGAAGACACGTCACTTTTAACAACCCATATCTTTTGACGCATAAGTGACACACATTCAATGGTGGTATTGCGAAATCGCGCGGAGTTACCCGAGTTGAATTTCTACAGATCAAAATCTTCTAATATTTGTATACTTGAATCGAAATTTTGATCTTGTTTTCAGCCTCACTACTCCATTCAATACCTATTTTGACGCTAAAGAAAGTGAGAAGGAAAATTTCGAACATCATCAGAATCAAAGTAAATTGAATCATTAGAACTGAACTTACTTTGGCTCCTACTGCGTTGTAGAATTCAAAATTTAACATAGGACCCAAGTTTCGACACGAATATTCTGAAGGACCAGTGTATGTTTAATATGCATGAAGACCAAAGTCCTACTTGGCGCCTCTAAATGGCAGAAAACACACAAAACTCTGCTTGCAGGCTCTAAAGAGGATTTCTCGGCCGAGTTATCAGGTTAAACAGAATGAAAAGAAGTTGACATATGCTTCAGAATATCAAAGTAGATGTTAATAAGGGAGACATTGCAATCGAAAAAAGTAGAATCCAAATTTTGACTCGGGTAGAATATGGTAGAAGAACGTTTTGCTCTCTCCAGGACAAGAGAAACGTTCTTCCAGAGCAATGTAGTCGATATACGATCGAGATAGTGCAGACTGCTGTCACCGCGAGCTAGAAGCCCTCGTGAATCCGGGAACGCGGACGCGTAGCCTCACGATCGCGACGACGATCGAAAGGCGAATCGGACAGTCTGCGAAATCCCCAGGCGCGGTTCAGGTTGGCGCGGACGCGCCGGTAGTGCGGGGCGAGATCGATCGTCGAAAGGGGGATCGTCGTGTACGGACGCGGAGGAGGCTCACGGGTCACGAGCATCACGAGTCGTCGGCGGTAGCGAGCGTGGTAGTCGGCCAGGCTGAATCATGCCTCCTCCGCGGTATATACGGGAGTCAATTGGACGGTTACGCCGTCCTCGGACGAAGGGAGCAGCTACGAGCGGAGGCGCCTTCATCTTTACGACGAGGCGTCCTCGTAACTCCCGTCGTCCTTCTTCGCCCTCTTGCTCGCTCTCTTCGCGCTTGGGCCAGCTCTCTCGGTCCCAAGAGAGAGAGAGTGAGAGAGACTCCTCTCTTCTCGTCTTCCTCTTTCTTCCTTTCTCCATCTCGCTCTCGCACGATACGTAGGAACGTGCGAGTTCCTCCAACGCGGACCCTCACTCTCGCTCTCGCAAAGTGGATCGCGCGATTTACGTCGGGGCGCGATAGGACGCGCCTGGCGGGAAGAGCACGCGTTGTTTTTTCACGGATTGAGGTAAAATTAACCGTGCGACGCCGATCGTAACATAATGAAGGGACGTGAAGACAGCGTGTTGGCGTGTCGCCGCTCCGCTCATCAACTCCTCTGCCACTTTCGCAACCGCGACTGAGTTACTGCTGTGCTCGCGTAATTTGACGTGACATTCTTTGTCTTGGTAATGTGAAAATGGACGAGTCTCCGATCATCGGCCACGTGTATTCGCTCACTTTCACGTGCACGCTTGAATCCGCAGCGTGTCGAAAGTTTACTATCCCGAAGCAGTCGCGAAACGCTTTCGTAGAACAGAATATCGATTTATTGTGCTCTAAGATAGTATCCTTAACGGGGCAACGTACAAATGAGAGAAGTGCAGAGAGTCGTCACGCACAGGTACAATAAGAAACGATATGAAAAGTCGGTAACAGAAAAAATAATTCAGTTAATGACGCCAAGTGCTCTGACAAAAACAACTTCCTCTCCTTCTGATTGTCAACGAGAGGGAAAGAGAGACATGGCAAAATTTATCAGACGCCTCTGCACAGAAAGAATATTATAGTTTCTTTTCACATATAAATTCTTTTCAATTTTACTATGTTTTTAATAGTATAGGAATGGGTTGTCAATAGGATCCATTTTGCTAAGAAACATAGTAAATTTCGCTGGAAATATAGCGAAACTTTTAATAGCACACTTCATTTCCTAAAATATGACATGAAATGAAAAGATACTCAATTATGACAGAATGTTGATCTATCCCTCGCTTACCAAATCCTGTATCAATTTATGCTATAAGATTCTTTCCCTGGGATAAAAGAATCGCCAAGTGCTCGAAAAAAGAAGCCATTAATGCTAAATTCGTACACGCAACACGAGCAAACTCGAATAATCAGACTACACGAAAGAGATACACGCGCTCGATCATTCGGCATGCGGAAAGCGTCCAGCATTTACAAGTGGCCGAGAACACACGATCCCCTTTCGGCCAACGTGAGTCGCCAGCTCGTCGGAGAAGAAGGCTCTGCTGCGGTTGGAAGGTCACGGCGGCGGCGTATCGCCGACACCAGCCGAGGTCGACGCTCATGATCGCGCGCCGTGCGAAAGCAAGTGCCGATCGCTCCAATTACAGCGAGACCGGTCGCACGAAGAGCAATGGGAAGCTCTCTACGCGAGGTACACCCGCAGGCGCCTGCGGTACACGCGGGCACCTCGGCTCGCAACAAGTACTCCGCCGCCTCGTCCTTACAACACGCCACTCGTGAGCGTAACGTCGATCCGGGCACTTCACGCCGCCGCATGCTGCGCTCCTCCATCGGCTGCCGTGTAGCGGCGGCGAGGGTGAGGTTGCGCTCACGCGAAATAGCTTTCGCACGGTGACCGCGACCGGAGCGGCAATGGGGATCGCCGATCGCATGTAGGATCCGCCGGCGCGAAATATACGTGCCGGTATCCGCCGCCACCGCCGCCGCCATTGCCGCCGCCGCGCACCAAGATATAATTTCAGCCGTTTAATCGCGCAACAGTACGTCGCGAGATCGGCCGCGTGTTGCTGGCGGGGCCCCTGATAATGACGTGATTCTGATGAGAACGCTCCTCACAAGCCGTAAGAACGCAGGAAAACCGAGCGAACGCGTGTCAAGGGCTCCATCTCTCTCTTTCTCTCTCTCCCTCTTTCTCTCTCGAGGCTCGTGATCTATGATCAGGTCAAATTGCACAGTGATGATAGTAATGATAATCAGACCGCGCAATCTTCTCCCTTGCCCCTTAGGTATTAACGCCGATTATTACCAGGGCGATTAATTAAATAATAGTGTAACGATGACGATAACGATAATCATAAAGTTCTAGAAAAAATCTTGCTCTCTTGACCAAACGCGAGTTCCTCTCGATTAATCTTTCTCAACGCATTTATAAGGAGAACTATTGCTGAGAGACAATTCAGTTTCAAGTGTTCCTCTTCCTGAAAGAAATTTTCGATCGTCTGACCTGTCGTTGATTTACACTACTTGCTTGAGAAAATTTTCGGTCGTCTGACTTGTACCATTTATTCGAGAAAATTTTCGGCCGTCTGACCTGCCATTGACTTATACTACTTGCTCGAAAAATTTCGACCGTTCACGCTTGTCATCACACAGGAAAAAGGATACTCTTGTTATGAAGATATACTTCATTTTCGACATGTAAATCTCAAAATTAGATTACATAGTGTTAAACGGAAATAAGTTACATGCATCAAATATTCATTTAACATATACATATATACATACATATAATATTTTACATATAATTTAACAAAGAAAAGTATATTCTGATTACTCAAAAATAATTTCTTCCAATGGAAAAAGCACTGGAAAAAACACTGGATTGAGAATGTTTTTAAATCGGAAAAAAATATCATTATTATTAAAATAATCATATTGTATTTCTTATGAAAGAGACCATTCTAATACTCAAATAAAATTATAACATTTTTAAAATTCGAGACTTCAAGATTCTTTTAATGAAATTATATATCGTTGCTTATATATATATATATATATATATATATATATATATATATATAACAATGGTTAATTTGAGTGTATAAATAGATATTAATTTTTTTTCTGTGCGATTTGTACTACTTGCTCGAAAATTTTCGACTGTCCACGCTCACGAAACGACGATATTTACGGCTCTAGAACGCAGGAAGGCCAACAACGCGTGTTTCTCCATCTCGAAAAATGGTAGGCCAATCTCGTTAAGTCGGATCAGCGAGCTCCCGGCGCGACGCCGGATGCATCTGTCGTCGTTGTCGTCGTCGTCTTCGCTGGATGCCGGTGCGACGAAAGCGCGAGGATGGAAACGAGAGGGAGGCGAAGGAGCCAGCGAGAGCAATTTGGTCTGGGTCTCGGCGAGGGCGGTGGGCCCGGCGCTGACATCTCATTTGACTCTCGCGGGTAGGCTATTTTATTTAATCCGTGATTTACGGATGCGAACGGAGCGACCGCAAGGTATTCGCTCCGAGAAAGAGGGAGAGAGAAAGAGAAAGAGAGAGAAAGAGAGAAAAAGAAAAAGACAGATAGACAGAGAACAGCGGTTCTCTCGGGTCGCGCTGCGGGTACGTAAGCGTACGAGAAAAGGAAGATGCTCCGAAGATAAGTTCCTCGGGCTTCGCGGTGCGACGTGGAGAAGCGGGAAAGGACGAGGAGGGATCGACCGAGATGCATAACTTAACCCTCCCGGTCGCGGTACACAGGGAGAATTTAATCTCCACTTCGGCGCTCCCCCCGCGCCTCTCTCGTGTACGGGGGATATAAAATAAATAAATAGGACGCATTCGAAATATGTCCCCGTCTAGTTGAAATATATGTAGAGCGACCTGCCGTCTCGCCGAGGAATTCTCGGGGCACGCGGGTACGCGGTTTTTTCCTCGCGCTTTTGTTGCTGCCCCCGCCGACGACCCCTCTATTTCTTACGGAGATGGAGGATTCCTGGCTGGCGTGCACCCTTCGAGAATCTCTTTCGTCGCGCGAACATACGTATGTTCGAACGCGTATGTACGTGTATGCAACGCGATACCCGCGCAGCACGCGCTGGGGACTTCAACGCGTGGCGGGGACTTCGATGCGCGCACGCGACACGCCGCGCTACGTTAGGAGTCGAAAGAATATACATACGTATATGCAATGCGATATGTGTGCATCGGCGCGCTGAAGGCGTAGCCGCGAATTCGTGAAACGTCGCACTTTGAAAACGTACTCCGAGTCGAAACTTTAACTCTACTTCAGATCTAAAGCAGACCTATTTTCTAACGTCTATATACTTTAAAGGATCAGTGTGTATGCAATATATGAAAACTGAAATCCTATTTAGTTCCTCTAAATGGAAGAAGATACATAAAATGCCACTTGTAGGTTTTAAAGAAAACCTCTCGGCAAAATTAGTAAGTTAAATAGAAAAAAAGAGTGATGTAGATTTTAGAATATTAAAATAAGGGGTTAAATGGAATATTGAGGTCGAAAGTAGGATCGAAATTTCGATTCGGGACGAGTTAAACAATGAAAAAACGATTTTGTTGTTGAAACGAAAATTTGATACACCGAATTAAAATTTGGTTAAAATAGAATTAACCAAATGTTTGATAACTGCTACCAAAAAATTTAATTGTTGTGTGTTTTGCTTTTTCATGTTTCCTACTGTCGATATTATGGCCCAGCGAAGGATGAGGGAGGAACCAGGGACCTCTCCCTCATTCCGTTTGCTTACCATGGATATTGCAGCGCACGTTCCAGTTAATGAAAAGAACATGCGTATGTATATGCAACGCGATACCCGCGCTGGAGACTTCAACGCGTGTCAAAGACTTCGATGCGCGCACGCGTGACATGCCGCGCTATGTAAGCTCGAGTCTCAGGAAAGAGAGTTTGAGCGGCAATCACTTCCTCGTCAAGTTTCCGCGTCGCATACTCATGTCGGTCCAACCGCGAGGGCTATTTCGATAATGATATTCCGCATACTTAATCGATAGCAATCTCCGCGGTGTGTCGGCTATGATCGTTAGATTGATATCTTAATTCGCAGAGACGGGAGTCCTGCAATCAAGAAGACAAATCGCAAAAATATACGCTCGTAAATAAATTAAAATACAACTTGATAGGCCACACGCAGATTAACGTTGTGCATTCGTGAAATCTATTGCACGCCGCGGCTCGTCGTGCAAGAAACTACTCGTTTCAACGGCGGCGTGACGCAAATCGCAATTTTGCCCACCGGATATACATTGACCCCGGGCGAGTGTCAACGTTTCATCGATCTCGACGCGGTCGTTGATCGCCGTCGTCCACGTCGTCGTCGTCGTCGTCCTCGTCCTAATCATCGTCGTCGTGTACCTGCCGCGAAGATAATGGGCGCAAGAACAACGTGCGAACAGGTCGCGCCGGCGTCTCGAAGATTACAAATGTGGCGTTGACCCCGGTTGTTTCAGGGTCACGTGAGCGCTCCAAATTATATGGAGCGAGTCGGCGGACGGCCAGAGCACGCCACGGACGTGATGGCCCGATCGTGCCTAGGTCATCACCCGCTTACCAATCGCTGTACACACACGAGCGACGCGAGCGTCGCGCTCTACCCCCTGCGCCACGTATCTGCGCGAGGATCAGTCGTCCCGCTATATCGCAATACCTGTCGACGATAGCCGACGAAGAGATACGCTCGATGACGATCACGATGGTGCCGCGCGCGATGAGGGCTTTCCTCCGTTTCCCCCGGATCAGCCCGAGATGATTTGAAAGCGTTTCAATTACGGGCTAACCGTAAACGCTCTGTCCTTATTGGAAAGTTCTCATAATCCTTTTAGTGCCGACCGGAAAAAATGTAGCTAAAATACCGAAACAAATTGATGTGGTTTGATAGGGTTTCAGAAAAATTTCTGAAGAGAAATTCAACCATTTGTTTAACGTCTTATAAAATTAGTTTTGAGACAGAGTTCTCTCGCGACGCGGATAGTCCGGCACTTTTCGCAAGTGTTGCTAACAACGATAAATATCGTTGTTCGGTATTATAAGAGTTAAATCATTGATAATTTTCTAATCGAGGAAATTCTCCAAGATCAAAACTCTCCAAGTTGTCAAGATGTGAAATTCTCACTGGAAGTCGTTTGACTATTATTTTGCTCTCTCGTCCGATATTTAAATGGTTCGATATATAAAGTTTCTCTTTTTCCTCTTTTTTACATTTTCCTTTGGGAGAGTATATACTCTCGTCGAGACAAATCGTCTGCTCGACGCGAAAAGGCGCGAGAGGACACGATACCGATCTATCCAATGACGTTAGCGGTGAGACGATCGTAGCCGAGCCGTGCATAAAACGCCGCACGTAACTATTAAACGCAAACATCTGGTGGCTCAAAATGTTCGGTCATTTGCGTAAATCACGATGATAAATAATAATCTACGCTCTTTAAGAAAGTCCTAAGCAATAATTTAGATCCCGCGCGCGGTTCGGCGAGAGAGAATCTCTCCACAATGGATGAACCGTTGTAAGGAAGATCAAAGGTTATATAATCCCTCTACGTGTCTTTTGTGGGAATACGATTCATCTCCGCTGCAATAGTAATGCGCGCGCGAGCGCGCGCCCGAACGAGCTCGCCGCGCGAGATGCTTCTGCTCGCTTGGGGGATTCCTAATAAACGTTGCCGGCGCGATGCCTCGTAAAATTTCGCTCGCGCGTTAATCCGCGAGCGGAAGGAACGCCAACGCCTCGCGCGAACGCTTTCGTTCGACGATGATTAATCGACCCGCGTGTGAAGCTGGGAGAAAGCGAACGGAAGAGACGCACACAGGCACTTCCGTGCGGTCGACCAGGGTTCCTATTCTGAACGCGCATCGAATGCTAAGCATGCCTTTCTGATTCTCTGAAGCTGAGGCACAACGTGCAAGAAGTACGGAACTTGGAATGGGAAGGACGTATCTAACATCTACGCTGTGCGAACCAAAATCGGGCCTGATCCTAATTATGTCTTTCTGATTCTCAAGTCGAGGCACATGCTGATCGTAGACGGGCAGAGGATCTTGTAGTCAAAATTACCGTAGAATTTTGTAACCGAGAAATAAATATGTTTTTATTTTATTTTATACACCGCGAGAAAAGATATCTAAGAAATATATAAGAAATGTTTATTCCATGAGTATTAATAATATACTTTTATATTGAGAAAAGAACATTGCTTTTAAATAAGAAAATTATTTTTTCCTAAATCTCTCCCTCCATTATTTTTTATGAAAGCAATTCTTTATCCTACTTAAACAAGAGAACTTAAATTGAAATGTAAATATGTTATTAGTATCCACCGACAAAATATCTTTTATTTTTTAGATATTTTCCCTCTCTGTGCTTTCTATATTTTATAGTAACTGAAATGTACTATTAAAAATTTGCTATGTTTTCCGCGAAATTTGCTATTCCTTAGCGAGACAGACCTACTGACTGTCAATTCCTGCACTAATATAAAAGCATAATAAAATTGAAGAGAATTTATATAAAAAAGAAACTATAATATTATTTCCGCGTATTAGAAGGATAGAACTTGGTACTGAAAGTGTATACCTAATGTGCGTCCGGAATAAAGCCGCAGCTCATGCATATAGCAAGATGTCGACAGACTTGTGTATTTAGAGTACTTGCCGAATGGTCGCGGGTCGAGGATTTCGCCGGCGAGGAGCAGCGGCGACGCGGTGGTTCGGCTTTTGCTCGTCGCGAACGAGACGTCGCCGCCGCGGAGTGTCGTAACTCACCTGGCAGATGGCGATCCGGGAGAAGGCACCCAGCGGAGATTAGATCGATTTTTCATGGCTGCTGAGAAAATCGCTCCTCGAGCAGCTAACAAGCGCGCCAGATGCAAATCGCGGCCGCGCGTACTAGGCCTGTTCGTCTATTCGTTCGTAACGGGGCGGAATGTGCGGGAAAGCAATGTGCTTGTTCTCCGCGAAGGAAGGAAGGGAAGGGGTGAGATGGAAAGAGAACGAAAGGCACGCGGTCGCGTCGGGGCGGAAATCCGCGCGTATCTCTCGGCGGCGATGTCGAACGGCGGAAAGCTCGCTGTGCGCGATTTGCACGCCTCGCCAATATGTTGACTCAATTAATTAAGCGCGATTTATGAGTGCGCGCGTTGGCCGAGTAGTCGGCGAGTTACTAATTCCCGGATAACAGGCCGGTAACATATGATATTTCAGCGCGGGTACTACATCACCGGCGTCGCGCAGGCGCGCGCCGCTTATCGGACGTATGCAAATGGCGATACACCGCGTGTGATTTGTGGAGCGTTAAATATTCATCGCAATTCAGTAATTCGCCGGGATTATCCGGTTCGCGCGATTAGCGCGCGACGAAGGCCGCGCGCGCTCGGCCTACAAAGCCGATCGCGGCCCGTAAATATCGTATCGTGACGGCGTTATCGTCGGGCATACCGCGCTCGCCGGGAGACAACAGCAAGCCCGATAAATCGAACGATAAATCGACCGGTCGGGGAGGCGGAGCAAACCGCCTGACAAATATGTTGCGCGAAAATGTATCGCACATTCGTCGCGCAAATCAGAGCGTTTAGCCGGCTCGCGTAAATCCATACAGTCCGCGATCGCAATTCCCATTCGTCGCGCGGTCTTAATGTCCGATCGAGTAGTATTCGCGTTATGTCACTCCGCAGAGCAACGAGAATAGATTCGACTCGCGGAATACAAATGGCCGTGGTTATGTAAGAATGATCTAACCCACAAAATTATGATTTTTATGTCTCCGTTTTTATGTTACTTAGAGATAACTCTTTCTATATAAATGAATCAAGATCCAAGCCTTATAGGCGCCTGAAATTAATTAAAAAGCAGTTTCTATTTTTTACAACTTGCGTCATTTTTAACGCGTCATAGTCGCGTTTTTTTACTCTTTTTTGTTAATAAGTACCCTTAAAGGAAATTGACCATGCTTGACTTCTTCAACGATTGGAAGGGGAGAGGGGGGGAGAGAGAGAGAGAGAGAGAGAGAGAGAGAGAGAGAGAGAGAGAGAGAACCTCAGTGCTATCTGTGTTGTAAATCACGTAACAAATTTCAATTTTTAAATTTTTATCTTCTTTTCTCGAAACGTACTTCATGTGGGTGGAATCATTCTTACGTAACTACAGCCAAATAGTCTTGTTCCGTGAGCTGTCGAAACGATCGGGTAATCTAGAATTACTGGCATTGGCAACACTTCTATGCGGCGTAAATTATACGCAAAAAGATGTGATTACACATCGTGAGGCGTCAGACGGTATTTGGCTATCGAGTGTTTCTTTGGTTCAAGGCTCCGAGGCCTTGATTTAATATTGATTTAATATCCTCGTGAGAAGATGCCTCGTTATCGGGATTAGCGAGGTAAAAAGGACCCGCTAAATGTGAGACCTTGCTGGTGGACAGGCTGACCGACTTGTCTCGAGTGCTCGTCGGGATGTATTTGCGAACATATTACACATGTCGCATGCTTCTGCTCGAGATCTTCAGTTCACCGACGGTGGCAAGGTTAATCAATTCCGATGACTTAACCGCGCGAGTTTCGCATAAATATCGACGAACGCGCAAACAAAGCTCGAACCTCCAGTCGATCAATCTCGCCGAGGCCAAGGAGGACTATATCGAAAACAGTCGCGAATCCCAAACGTCATGGCCACCTCTCTCGCTCAGGGATCTTATTCTGACTGCATAACGAAATAAGCTCCTCTAATTCCAAGTTTTCTTCTCCTCATACGAGCGTTCCGCATAAAAAAGTTAAGATTTAGCCCGACTTCACAAAAATGTTATGGACTTTAAATGGAAAATCCACATAGATTCACTCACGTTACTTCACGAGCGTAATGTTTCAAACAGTCGCGAGTTTAAAGGGGAAATTTGAATAGATTTCATTTCTAACGTTTCCTCAAAGATTTCCCAAAATTTTCTTTTAGATTGAATAAAACGCATAAAACACTTTTGTGCACTTTCTTTTCACGTATTAACATGTAAAAAATATAAAAACATTCAAAATATTTCAAATCATTTTCTGTTCTCTTTTTAATTTCTTATTCTATTGAGTTTAATGCTGAGTTGTGTGACAAGTAATTTCAGATTTTGCAGGTGAAATGGAACAATTGTATTTTTAGTTTTTAATTTTTTTGTTATCTGTGATCTTCTGTCATTCTCTGCGTATATTGTTTCACAAAATTAGAACAACGTAAAAATATTTTCACAGTTTACCTGAAAAAATTGAAAGTACTTATTACACAAACCACTAGGTATAAAGTTCCCTGTTTAATCTCAGAAAAGAGTCCACCGATTTTCTTCATTTCAAGAGCCACGAGTTTCTACATTATTTCTGTCTTTATTTTTTTCTGCCCATATTTGAAATAAGAGTGAGATCCTCAATTGGTGTCACACAGAGATAACCAATTCTCTAGTAGAAATTTAAACATTTTAACCGGTATCGACGTCCCATCTGGGAGAATCTGGAGAAGTTCCTATGCGGGATACAACTTCGTTTCAGAGCTGGAGAACAAACGGGCGCATTTAGCGTTCGCTAGACGTCCAGAATACAGCCTCTGGATACATGGGCGATCGGCCATATCGGCGATACCGGCGATCATCGCTGCGATCGATCATTCTGAGCGCGGAATGCGGCGGTTATGATCGCGCGCGCGCGCAAGAAGCGCATGCATCGCGTATATTCGCGCAATACGAGCGAGCACGAATGCGCGCACGTGCTCGACGCTTCGCGCCGGCCGCGTAATTTATTACGCGATAAACGGGTCCCGTGCGCTCTCTCTCTCTCTCTCTCTCTCTCTCTCTCTCTATGTTTCTAGCGCGATTCTCGCAAAGCCGCTCGTTGCGGATAAAAGATATCCACCACACTGGGAATGACGCTTCTCGTCCCGGGAAGTCGTCGGCGGCTCTTGAACGTCGATCGCGCGCGGAAATCGGCGCGGTGAGATCGCGTCGGAGACGATCGCGCCGCATGCCGCCAGGAAAAAGTGGTAGCGGTCCCATAGATCTGTCGATGCTTCTGAGACGTTACATACCGCGTATGAGCGTCGCTCGTCTTTCTGCGCCGTACGGATATCGCTCTTTTTTCTCACTCCCCTTCCCCGCCCTTTTGCCGATATCGATCCCACGAGGTACTCCGTCCGCTCGATGCATTTCGTCCTCTCTCTTCTCATCATCTCCATATTTCTTCTAGCTCGTCCCGTTTATCCGTCTGTCCGCGACGTCGCGATCTCTTCGTGTCGCCTCCGCTCGCACTATGAACGCAGAAAGAATCTCTCTCTTTCTCTCTCTTTCTTTTTCTCGTCGCGCTCCTCCTCTTCGTTCTCGAGGCTAATAAGCCGCTGCCTCCGGACATTAAAGCTCGTATTACACGGCAGTGCCGTCGGTAATTGGACGCACGTTTAGCGAGCCGGTGCGCGCCGGTAGACGTACGTGCGACGATCTCGCCGACGTGTCTCCGCGTCCTACCCAACCGAGTTCGTATCTCAGGCGACTGATTGCCGAACGACGTGGTCGTGGCGGCTGACAGCGACTGAGAGCGAATAAATGAATTCGATGCTTTCATTTGCCATGGGGGAAGTGCGCCGCGGGCTCCTTTTATGGCCGATGCGCGCGAAGCTTGCTTGCAGAATCATTTGTTCTCCTAATTTCTTCCGCACACGGAAAAAGGAAGATATGGCATATGTAACCAGAAATATTCAGTTGTAAGTAGCATAATGGCATCATTTTAATTATCTTTGTGTGATGATGTGTGGCGTGATATTAGAGTTACTCAAGTGAGAGTTAGAATATCGTCCGCCATTTATAGGAAAGAAATGAGTGAGAGAGAAGCTGCAACCTGTTTCGTCATTTCAATATTAGAGCTTCTGTCTCACTTCTACTAGAATTTTTCACTCCCACTCATGTCATCTCTAAAAATAGCGAACAAAGTGCAGACAAATCAGGAATCGTCATGTTTTGTCCTAGCTCTGACTGCAGGATCTAATTGATACGACTCACTTATTTTGATACATCAACTACATCAACTGTTGTATATAATTCGGTTGTGACAGAAATCGATTGGAGTGACATTTGCCATGGATACACTCCGATTGGGACAACCAGATATCGTCACTGCTGTAACGCCGTAACTCAGCAATTGATCTGTGGTTGCAGCAACCACATAACAAAAATTAACAGATTCGTATTTTGTTATTGAATCTAGTCGGCATTGACGGATCTACGTGTGGGTTAACCAAACTGTTGTTTCCGTGCAAAAGATCCAACATGGATCTAACCACCAAGTTAGATCAAGCCAAGTTTGATGGACACCAAGTTTCAATCAAGCCTGAACATTTACTCGGCCGAAACTCAGGTGTCTCTCTAATTATTCGCACCGTGCCTGGATATCGTTCGTGTAATCTGTCATTTTGACAGCTTGACACATCATATCCTAATTATATTCGTGTCCTAATTATATTCAGACACGACGATAATGATTAGAAACACTAGCGAGTTTCGGCCCAGTATATGCTGAAGCTCCGTTGAAGCTTGGCGCATCGCTTGTGTGATATTCTTATTACGAGTTGCGAAAGAAGACAAATTGCGCGCGCGCGCGCGCGGATTCAGAGCGCGGTCGAAAATAATCGGAGTTGCTGACGACGCTTTTGAGAGGGACGCGGTGTACAAATCGACCACTAATCCGACCGACTGATTCCCACGTGGCATCCAAATGAGCGGATGAGTTTTTGTCCGGCCGAATACTCGCGGAATCTACTTAATGGTATAATTTCACTATTAATCTCCGTATTACGGCTACTTCGGCCACGGGGCTACTCGGACGCGGAGAGCAACCGCTGCGGATCTACCTACCTACACTACCTGTGCGTTCGTGTGCGAGTGTGTTACAGGCGCGATTGACGTATAGCACTCTAATTATGCGCGATTTGGTCAGGTTTTAGCGCCGTTATTCGCCATCAATTTCGAGCCTTATCCGAAGCAGTCCAGACGAGCCGCGCGGCGGGTCCCCGCCGGCGAGGAGGACGGCGACGGTGGGACTGTAAGATCCGTCAGGCTCGGACTTTACGATCGGCCGTTTCAATATCGCACTATCGTGGGAATAAATAATTCGATTTCGAAACGCTCTCCTCTCCGGGGAGGGCGTTCGCCGCGCGTTTTCGGTTCCTCCGCTTTTCCACACGTCGTGCCACTTTAAAAGACCTCATCCTGTCCTGCGCTACAAAAATTATTGCATTATAATTGCGCCGTCGAGAGGACGCATCGCGGAACTTCGCTTTCTGACCTATGTGATGTTAGCATTTTCAAAATTCAGAACAAATTATTGGACTTACAGTTGCCCTCTGAAGAGTTCTTGGTCCCGCATTAATATTCAGAGGAGAACTTTTCAGTTGAATTGTGATTACAGATATGCAACAATACAACACAACACACAAATGTCGCATATATTATAATTTAATTGAAAAGCTTCAATCTGATTCTGAATACAAAACTGAGTATCTCGCATGAAACAAATTTCAGATGACGACTAGAGTTCTCAATAGCTTTTAGAAATAATTCTGACGTTTAAAGCAGTCAGAAAGTCACCTGGAAAAAGGGGGTTCATTTTAATATCCCCGTTGTGGAAACTTTCATTTTCTCAACAATTTTTGCAGATTATCTCTTAAATAGGAAATTCTAGAACTACACAAAATCTTTTCAGCTCTTATCAATGTTATAATTCTTGACGAATGTAGAGAGTTTTGTGAAGTTGATCTTTCTTCTCTCAAGTGGCTTTCTGACTGCTTCAAACGTCAGAGCTATTTCTAAAACCGGTTGAGAACTTTAGAACGCTTCAGGGAGCAACTAGTCGTCAGATTTGTTTGAAATTTTGAAAACGCGACTAACTTCGCGCACAGGTCGCCTCCATGCGGAAAGTCGCGTGCATTCAGCAATCGATCTCAAGTTTCTCAGCCGACAACAACTTTCTACAAAATCTGACGGCGCGACTCGATGATTCGGACCACCGTGCTCGCGCCTGTTCGCTGAACCCGAAATAGTAGTGCGAGCATCACGAACTACCGATTTCGAAAACGCAATGCGCGCGTCTGTTTGCTGTAATTATATCGAGATGAATTATGGCATGTAATTTCGTCGGATACGCCGTCGCTACCGCTGCTGTTTTGAAATACCAAATTATCGCCGCCGACACGGGCCCACTTATGAATCTGGAACTATTACAGCGAGAGATTGACGCACGTGAATCATCGACGAGGTACTGTTAAATGTCTGCCATCGCGCTCGTTCCGTTCCTTGAACGTTCTTCGAGAAGAGAGCAAAGAGAGTGAGTGAGTGAGTGAGTGAGTGAGTGAGTGTGTGTGCGCATGTGTGTAATTAAAATTTCTTTCTGATTTAAACGTGAATCGCGAGCACGTCGCGCGACCACGAGAGCGAGAATGCGTCCTACGCGAAACTAAAAATAAAAGACCGATCGAGGTTGATCTTCTTCTTCTTCTTGTTTTCTCCACTCGCTCTCCGGGAAGGACGGGCTACACCCGCCGAATTCCTCGTGGAATTCCTCCGCTCGCTCGAATTCCTCGTTTATACGGCTCAGTCGTACCGGGCCCGCCGAATATCTTGATCGATATCGTCGGGATTGTAAATCGCGGATCACAGCCGGCCGTTGGGACTCTAATCGGCACGGAGCCACGTAGGTTTACGGCACTTTTTCAGCTCCATTGGGATTTCAGGCGCGGGGCGCGCAATGCGCCCGACTAGAGAGAAGAAGATCGTATCGATTGCGACATACGTATGTCCGGCAGCGACTCGGAATAACGAGTTTGGAGATTTATCCTCGGTAGAGATCACCGCCGCGCGCTGACCCGCCATATGGCGATTCACAGAACCACAGGGGATTCCCACGGTCGCATTAGAGAACGGATATCAAAATGGACCCACGTGTGTGTTCGCATCTTGTGCATCGTATCGAGACCGAGGACACCGAGAAGGCGACATGGTGTCGAACCGCGCCGTCGACCACGGCAAAATCAATCACTTTGTCACCATTTGGAGAAAAAATTCGAGGTAGATCCCGGCCTCGGCGTGGAACGAGCTTGAGAGCCGCTGCTCGGCGATGCAACCACAGGAGAATTACAAAACTATTCAAATTAGGCTGCCCGATTTCCGAAACGCCATTAGTTATCCGGACATTCGAGGGGCCCGAGAGCGCTCATTTGGAATTCCGTTGATTTCGTAGGAAACGATCGCGCGCGTATGTCACCGGTCCAGAAGCGATAACTATTTTTTCCTTTCTCTCTCTCTTTCTACTCCACTCTACTCTGTCTATTTCTCTCTATCTCTTCTTTTTCATTTAGTAGTCGCGAGATGAGTTCGGAGAAAAGACGAGGGCCAGGAGCGGATCGGGAATTGCCGAATGACGATTCTACGTAGATATCAACGTAAAAGCAAACTCGAATTAATTCTGAACATGTAATCGTCTTTGCTGGCAAGGACACATGTGCTAATTTAATTTGTTACTACCTTCCCGCGCATTCCTCTCTCTCTTTCATGTTCTCCAGTCGCACGTTTCACGATAGAAATAACGATACTGAATTAACATAAAATAACATTCTAACACGTTAATTGCTATTTCACACGTCTGCCGCTATTATAAAATATACGTCACGCTCGTTAAGGCATGTCCGCGCGCTCTATCGCACGTAATCGCGAGTAAGCAACGTTCGTTTGTGCATAATGAAATACTTGCTCGCCCACGAAGCGACGTAAAGGCTAAGCGTTTAGCTATCCCAGGGAATAATCGGCGATCGGCGAGCGATGAAACGCGATTTGCTCGAAACGCTGGTAAACTTTCCCGCTGGGTCGAGGATCTACTCTCGAAATTCTAGACTCGTATTAACAGTCGTTACTTCAAACATGTCCTACGTGACATACTCAGAACTGAATTTAGAGTTAGATTTGAGTTTCTTTTTTTTGAGTCGTATGCACGTGACATTATAGTCGCGATTCAAGAACTCATATATAACTCTAAATTCAAACATAAGGGAGGTAGATTTCAAATAATAAACAGGTCTTAGGCTCGTGTTAAGAATTGTCACTTAAAACTTGTCTCATATAAAGTATTCGGATCTTTATTCAGTGTCAGATTCAAATTTTCCAATTGAATTATGATACATTTACATCTGTTTGCGATTTAACTGGAAAACTCTCTCTCTTATATCTAATTCTAAATTTGAATCTCACTTGAGTTAAGTAATACCCATTAATACGAGTCTTAGGCACGAGATACATTTCAATTTCGATCAGACAACTGCGTGCGACGTGAGCGAGGTCAATGTCCTTCCGCGATTCGTTCCGAAAAAGCGAGCGCGTTACTATCAAGCCGGTCGTCCTTTACGACGACGACGAAATCAAGGGGGAGGGGGGAAAACTCTACATTTAAGTGGCAGCACTTCTGAGGGCGAGCACCGTCCTCCCGCAGGGCGCAGGAAGGTGCCCCGAACGCGACTCCAATCGAATCGGTAACGAACGATTCGAGATACGGCCGGGACGTTATGTAGGACCACACACGAGGCGTCCGCGCTATCCTCGACCCGGTCCCACCAGGTAATGTTTCTTTTAAGTGCGAACACAAATTGTAACTGAGACGATGGGCCTCGGCCGCCCCCTCCCGGCTCCCTCGCGCCGCACGCGGCCCGGGTCGAGGAATATCTGGCGGATCCGATTTCAAAAGCCGTATGTTCGGGATCCACGATCAGCGGAGGTTCCGCGGTTTAGAGAGCGTTTCGCGACGGGGCCCTCCGTCCGGGGTCGTTCTCATTCGCTCTCTGTATCACCTGCCGTGTCTCTTCCTCGTCTTCGCGAAGCAGCCTGACTCGCATCTCGAATGAAAACTGGTCGAATGCGCGTTGGCGCGACGGTCCTGTTACGATTATCAGCGTATTTATTTAAGGATGCATTGTTCACACTATTTCAGAAATAATGAAAATATTTTGAAGAAATTGGATATTGATCCGTATCTAAAAGTGATCACGAACAATGCTTTAGCACTGATTCAGAGTATGACTCAAAAGTTATTCCATTTTTAAATGTAAGCCCAGCAAACATAATGACGCCATAATGAGGTTTTAACGACTCATTAATAACGTCAATGATATATCATTACGAGAATACAAGATGCCGCTATCTTTAGTAAGGAAAAAGATAATTAAACAATAATGACAAGAATCTCTCAATACTTTAAGTATTCAGAATAAATACTTACGTAAGCAAAGTTTCATTGTACCTCGGAGGTAAAAGTTTAACAGTCTGAAATAATATAAAAAATGAATAAACTATTAAGTGTCATGTTAAAAATGCGACATTACTCAACTGTGTGTCGTACATATATACCTCGTTTTCGAATTTCAGTTACTTTTTGCAGGAGCTATACGAGCAATACCTGCTTAAAAGTTCACCTAAAAGGTCGCCTTTCACGTTTTCTATGGGAAACAAGCCGTTTTCGATGGACTTCACTTAGCGTTAACCCATTTGCATCAGAAGCAGATGTCCATTTCGCTCGACCATTATCACGGAATCTCTTAAATCGCGATTTCTCGCTGAAGACGTATCGAATGAAAGACATCATCGTGCGTTTCTTTTTTTTCATTTATTTTGTTATTTACTTGACGTCAGCCTAAAGAAAAAAAAAAGGACCAATGTGATACGGGTGTATTTATCAAATCTCCTAATGACGTAAGTGGATTAAATACGGGATGTGAAATTAACATCTCGTTTTCGATAACGCGCAATGTGTTACGTAAGACGCGCGGACGTGACGTGACGTGATGCGATGCGATGCGGGCCGTGTTCGCGATCGAAGATCGAAATCGTTTCTCGCGGAATGTAAGTGGCAGAAATTCGCGTCCTTGGGCCTCCGCCTACGTCGCGCTTGACGGATGCAGCGTCGTGAAATGAGAACCCGGAGCGCGCGCGGTGCGCCGCGTCGGCTTATTTTTGTCGAGCTTTCTCGCCGCCAGTGAAAGCGTGAGTATTTATACCGAAGGATAATTAGTTATCGATCCTCGTCGGCCGGTCGGTCGAGAAATAATTCGGAGAAATAATCGTCGCGCGCCCTGCCGGGGACGACTCGCGCGAGATTACATCTCGCGTTCGGCCACGATCTCGCGAACGCGATATTTAGTGCGAGCGCGCGTCCTCGATACGATTCCAAATAATCTCGACAATTGATCGCCACGAGCCCGGCGATTAAACCGCGCGTTTTAATGCTACCCACACCGGTGACAGTCGCTTTCATAACTTACACTTGGTCTTCCACATTTTTCTCGGTAACAGGCGGCCGCGAAATTATCGCCACGCAAGCGCATGCGCGCGCGAAATGAAGTTTCGGTACCGATCGGGTTTAAAGTACGCGAACTTATCACTATGCGCGACGCATTCGACGTCCGCGATTCGCTTCGTTAAAGCCTTTGACTCGTCGGCGCGAGTGTGAGGGGGCAACCGACTGTTGCGCCGACGAAATTGCCGAGGGGAACATCAACGAATAACTCTCGATATTATCTACGATAATATCCCGAATTCTGAAATATTAATGAAGTCGTCCGAACGATTCTCTCGATCGCGAATTCTCCGGCGCGGGTTACGGTCGACTCGTTTCCTTGAGAGGATGCTAAACACCGACATGATGCAGCTTCGTGTTCTACACTGTTTTTCTATTCGTTGCAATACAATTATACAGAGTGTAAGAGTGAAAGTATAAGTGTCAATGAATGACGAATGACATAACATAATTCCTATATGGAAAAAATTGGAGAGAAATTTTTCTTTACCAACTCTTATCCTCTTGATATAACATGTGGTAACTCCGCTATATATTGACACTTGCACCTTTAATTTGCAATTTTATACAACCAGATAGAGAAATAGAAACTGCAAAATGCGAAAACTGTATTATGCCGATATCCAACATCCTCTTGAGGGGAAACACCATAACGAAAGAATATCTTAAAATATTTAAATTATTACATTTTTTATAAATGACCATTTTATATGTACTTAGTTTCAAAAAGATTTTTATGTTGTTGTTTATTTAAAACATATGTTTTATAACGAGCTAGATTCTGTAAGATAAGGCTTGTGTCGAAGAACATGGTTACGCTGTCCGAATGATTGCTTCTGAACAAACCTGAAATCAACGAGATAAATATTTCTAGAAACTACGTGAAAAAGTGACTCTGTTTGTATGCAAATGTTTCGACAAAAGTTTTATTATCACAAAATAGCAGATTTTACAAAAAAAAATTAAGAGTTTTCGGCGAAAATCGGTCAGTTTTCTGTACGTTTTTCAGTGAAATTCTGGGAAGAAAAGAAAAATCCGTATGTACAAACGAAAAAAATTCGATTGTAAAAAATTTGCCGGATCGACAGCTTTCTAAAAATCTCCCCGACCAACTTTGCAAAGGTACAATTTCTCAAGAGATACACGTGTTTAAAGTCACCCCCGTGCTCTGCGTGCTTTGCCATAATGCTTCACAAATTCTCCTCTAACTTTGCCAATATTCAACAAATTCTTAAAAAATTTTTCAAATATGATCTTTTAGGAAATGCGATTGAAAAGATCGATCTCTTGAAATTTCTTCCATGGTATTCCCCCTTAAGTGCGATCTCCGCGCTACTCAGCGAGGATCATCGATCGTGCCCGAGTCTCGTCGCGCTTCAACGTTTCTACAGAATTTACATCGAATAGGCCATAAGATAGCGATCGATTTTCGTCGATGCGCGCAACCGTTTCTCGTCCATTTGTCACCGCGAGTACACTCCAATAGATAAAGTCATAAAAAAGTCTAAGCGCGTCCATCGCGCCGATTGCATAATTAACGCAAAGTCGACCAAGCGATTGGTCTCGTAATCCGAGGAGAGATCCCGCGGTATAATAAAGTTCCGGACCGTTCGATGCCTTTGATCGACAAAGTTAACGCTAATTCGAAGAATCCGAAATTCAAACTGGCGCGCTCTCAAGCGCACATAAAACTCCTCCATAAAGACGTACCGCGTAGCTGGATTTACAAACAATTTAATGGGCGACGCGGAATACTCGAATTCGGCCGGAATGAGTCATCGTCGTCGTTAAAGCCCGACGCGGCGGGCGCGCGCGACGGAACAATAAATCCGACGATGGCGGCCGCGACGAATGTTAATCCGCCTCCGTTTATGCGACTATACGCAACTACACGCTACTATACGCGCGAGTGCCTCTTCACGAGCAGCTGAGAGCGCACGTGGTGCGCGCGTCTTGCGGATACGTGGGCTTTTAATCGCGCGTCTTACGCGGACCACACCGAAGACGATACGCCGCGGCGGATATCATCGGCGCGCGTTATCGCGACCTATTAGACACGCTCGTCGTATTACGACCTGTCGTAACCGAGCCCACTCTCTACGTCGCATTACCAGTTCTCGACTTACACCCCTGGGAAGAGAGCGTGCGAGGGAGACAAAGCGCGAAGACGCGCAAAGAGCGCGACACAGAGGAGACAGGAGGCAGAGGACGAAGGGACGCGAGGAAAAGTTGGAGAGAGAGAGAGAGAGACCCTGGGGTCGGGGTCAGCTTCTCCCGGGTGCCAAGCTACCAACGAATGCCGCGATGTCGAGGGAACGGGCCATCAGGTGTGTCCTTGACCGTCGGCGATCGACGGCGCGCGCGACGCGGGAAAAAGATCGTGATAATTAATCGTCGATAAAGCGTCGCAGGTGCGCCGTCGCAGTCGTTGTAAAAGCGGATCCATCGCCAAAGAGGACACGCCGACCATGCCGTGCGATCGTCGTCGTCGTCCTCGGCGATGACGGCGACGGCGCGCGGTAACCACGATGACGCGCTACGCGGATACGGGATCTCGGTGCTGACCGCTTTCGCAGGAACGCGCGCGAGGGGAAATGTCGAGCCGCGATATTACGAATAAATCGGAGCTACGTAACGTCGGCGACGGACATTCGCGTTTCGGCGAATCTGCCGTTACGCAACCGTTATGTTCTGCTATGCAAGCGTTACGCAAGCATTGCTGCAGCGGCCGTTCGCGCGTCTCTCTCTGTCTCTCTCTCTCTCTCTCTCTCTCTCTCTCTCTCTCTCTCTCTCTCTCTGTCATTTCTTTCCGTCGTAGCTTCTCACCCCTTTCCAGAAAACGAAGTCGCGAACTTTCGGTGCAATCAGTAGCAAGGCTCCTCACTGTTATGACGCTTATTGTTCTTTTATTGCGCAAAATGGGGCGGGTGGGGTCGTGCTCGCGACTAGATGAGGTCAATCAAGCCGCCGTTTCCTGTCAAATGAAACTCTCGCGTCTTGTTGCAACGAAATGATGAACGGAGAGAACGAATGGAAGGGTAAGAAGGGTGGCGAATGCACCCCTTCCGTCCGCGGATTCTTTGATCAATTTGGAATGGATTTTCTCTTTGCCCGCCTCTCTCTGAGAAAGATGCTGGGACGACATCCGTTCTCGAGTTATTAGCAATTCAAGACGAGGAAACGCGAAGGAATAAAACTCGCGCGGCACAAACTAGCAACATCTTAATCTCTAGATAATCGGGTACTTCTCTTTAAATGAATTTAACCTCGTGACTTACTTGTGCACCAGTGAACTCTAATTAAAGCACAATAAGACGCTTTAACGGAAATTTTTATCGAAGGGGGATCCTCTTAGGGAACGATTTATCTCGCGAGATTTCCATTCGACGCGTCTCGGCCAAAAAATATCTAGCTGACTAGCCGGCGAATCAATCAGAATAATTCTGGAGGCGTAATAGAGTGACGGCGGAGCAATTCTACGAAATATTCAATCAAGAGGCAACGAAATGAATATTTATGGCGCAAGAAGTAATGGAATACCACTCCTCGCTGCCAGGACCCTAACAATCTCACCCGTCAAGTTTTATCGTGGAATCCCGAGATCACGAGAGATCTAAGTGGAAGAAATCACAAAAGAGACAGACGACACA
>NW_022639557.1:616701-641530 GCF_010583005.1 Odontomachus brunneus | reverse complement strand
TCTCTCTCTCTCTCTCTCTCTCTCTCTCTCTCTCTCTCTCTCTCTCTTACTCTCTCTGTGTCCCTCTGTCTCGCGCGCTCTTATCATAGTTTCGATATATTTTGCACGAGAAGGTAGATCTCGATTGTGCCGCTTTAAAGCACGTCGTAACTGTTTATTTACGCGCGTCATATCGCGCAACGTTCCTTGCTCCTTCATTGTCGGCATCACATCGGGCAGAGAAGCGACCGTCGTCCATCCGCAGATGGGCTGAACAACGGTCGACAGTGGAAAATGATAAATTCGGCTGTAAATCTCTATATATATTTAAATATATTTAAATATGAACGTCTGTACTGAGAAAAAGATTTTGTCATCGAAATGAAAATCTGGTACACCGAGCCAAAATTTGATTAAAGTGAGACCAACCAAATGCCTGGCAATAGCAAAAAAATTTAATTGCCGTTGTGTGTGTTTTGCTTTCTCAATAATGTGTATATTTACACAAATATAAACATTCGGTAATGCCAACCAAATCGCAAATATTTTAATTCCAAATGTAAAAGTAATTTCTTCAGTGTGTCTGTCTGTATACTTCTAAACCCTTTGATCGACCTGGACCAAATTTTGCACAGTTACTCTCCAAAGTTATTCTCATGAAATATCCCATTCCTTTCTCCTAATTTCATCCCCTTGGCACTTCATTATAACTCAGGCAACACGTTGAATAATTTAAGCTAGTATAATCTATATTCCCGCGCGACGGATTCTCACGTCGTGTTGTTATTAATAAGCGACGGAACTCGCGTAATTTCTATAATTATGGGTGGTTGTCCATTGTGTGCGTGCTGGCCGTTCGAAGTCGCCCACAAACAACGCACGCAGCCTGTGCTCGCATCGTCCGTGAATAAAGTCGCGCGCGTACAGGTGCACGCATACAGAGCAAGGGGAGCATTGAAAAAAGAGGAGACAACCGGTTGTGCTACGCGCACGGGATCATAGAGCCTAACTCTCGAAAGCGACCTCTCCGTGACTCCACCGCGAGAAGATGACATCGTGGTTCTCAACCTCGCTCGCGAAGGCAGCTCGTGCAAAAACAAGCCGGTGACACCGTTCACTCGTATCGGTCGATTGCGCGGAGATAAGGGGCCGCCGATCGCGTAAATGTCTCGAATATGTATTTTTACTTTCAAGTATCGTTCGTCGTTGCAGTACAGAATAAAAATGATTCTGGGGACGTGCTATTTGTACACAATGGTCCTAAATCATTTCACACCCTTTCCCTTCTTTTATTTCAATTGTTTGCATTAGGGTTAAAAACATTACTTAAGACAATATAATATCATCCTTTGTGGAATATTCGTTATGGTCTCAAAAGGATTTTTTCTATATAAAAAATTAAAAGAAAAATATTTTAATATCCAAGAAAAAGAACTAATTTGCAAATTATATTCTATATCCTATGATTCAATATTCTAATGAAGAGGAATAATATTGTGCTGAAAATATTTTTCTTTTGGTTTCCGAAAAATCCTGTTGAGACCACATAGGATTCTTCCCCACTAAGGAATGAGATTATATTTGCGTGTAAACTCTCTCTTATTCCATAATTCATTTCGCATCAATATATATTAAAGAAATGCAAAACTGGAAAAAGTAATATACATGTGATAACGCGCCAAGCGATCTCGCATGCAGCGGGCATTGAAGTCACCAGCGACTCAATGCGTGCCTCGCGCCCGCGCATTGAAATCACCGGAGACTTCGCGCTCGGGCGTTCGAATCAGAGATGATCCAGAGTTAAAATCTAGTGATCTAATTTGCATTTACGTACATCACTGTCAAATACATGATCGATATGATGGGATTTATACGAAATTTTATACAAAGAAATTGCAATATCATCAGTTCAATATCAAGTTTGTAATCGACTGTCCTTTTATTTCGCGTAACGTCGGACAAATTGGAAAACCTCCCAACTTACAAAATTCTAATTATACAGGCGACCTTCCACACACAACGATGTACAGTCTCGAGACAAGCTGGACAAAATGAGCGTTCCAATTTCGTAAAAAATCGGAATTAAGAGATTTCTTAGTTTGACTGACAATATTACTACTTATAAAACTTTGAAAACTAAAATGTGCTATTAAAATTTACTATGTTTTGAGCGAAATTTACGATGCTTTTTGGCAAAATAGACCTTACTGACAATCTATCTTTTTACATTATTGGAAATATTAAAAAATTGAAAAGATCTTATATGAAGAAAAGAGACATATTCTCCCTGTATCTAAAAATGTTAATTTGCGCGCTCTACAGATTGGAAGACATTGGAGTCACTTTAAAGTGCCAGGGGATCTGACGTCGCTCCCATATCGCGATCGCGAAAGATCACCGTACGCGGAGAAGGAAAAGAAGTATTGCGCGCGTATACGCGCGCTCTCCGAGGTTCATCTTGGCGAACGGAAAGATCGCAGCTGAGCGGAATCGTCGACAAGGTCCCCTCTGACCCGACGGCGATGGCAAACGATTGGCGCGCAAGAAGCGGAGGCTGATTTATGGGCCGGTTGTTGCGAGGGTTGGCATCGTATGTATATGCGCGCATACGTACATACATACGCGCATAAGGCAGGCTGCCCTTCCGGTGGACGCGCGATCGTCGAGAATCGCGGGGGAAAGCAAAACGCGGCTCGCGCTGCCGCCACCGTCGTCGCCGCTTGTCGCCATTTCCGAGGCGAGCTCTCCTCCGGTATCCCGGAATGCATCGGCGAGAGCGCAACGTATGCCCGCGTAGCCGATCGACGGATGGGATAAATCGACCGATCGATCGATCGGTCGCACGCGATACGTCCAGTCGATTTAACGTACGGCGAAACGTACGATCCCGCCGACCGCTACGCGTAATGCGTCGACGAATCCTCGACTTGGCGTTTCTTACGAGAGTTTCTTACTTTCCCCTCCCCTCCTCTCATCCTCCTCCTCCTTCTTCTCCTTCTCTTCCCGCTCACTCTCTTCCGCGCTTCGCTTCACTCGGTCTGTCCATCTATCTTCGCTCCGTTAGAGTTTCTTTCTTCCTCCTCCACCTCTAACCACTTTCCTCCTTCTTTTTCTTCCTCTTCTTCTTCTTCGGCTTCTTCCCGCGCCCATCCCCCGAGGGGTCGATCCGCGCGAGTTCGTTACTTCCAGCTCTTTCTCCCGTGCTCGGTCGTTTCTTTTTTTCTTTCTCCCAGCTCTCTCCGTCTTACCAGCAGCAGAGAGAGAGAGAGAGAGAGAGAGAGAGAGCACGCGCGCGCGAGCGTTTACATTAATGTATGAGGTCAATCGTAAAAGCTCGATGTGTACACACGTCCCCCCGCGGTCTCGCGGCCTCGGCAGCCGGGATTTTCTCGTTCAGCGGCCGGAGTAAAAAAGGCCCGCGACATGCCGCGACGACGTGTACCCGATCTAATGCGCTCAGCCTAGAGCGTTGCCGCTCGCATAGAGCGTTGCACACGAGGAGGCCTGGGCCACCGTGCCCGCCGCGGACCGCCGCGCGCGGTTGCACCGGGGGCAGGCATTATAATGTGAAATCGTGACGAGAGCTGCAGCGTGCAGCGTACGCTGATTGTCCGTTTCATTATGCTGATCGCGGTTTCGTCGGTTTAACGCAATTAACATATACGTAGGACGCTCGGGCCTTTCTCCCCGACGCTCGGCGCGTCGACGGACCTGCCGCTGGAATGCGCGGCGCGGAGAGAATCGCGGATATGCAATAACGGCCGCGCGTTTTACCCTGGAAAAGTTCGGCTGGAAGGAGGACACACACGCGCGGACGAAGTGAAATGTCTCCGGAGTCTCGCGTCGCGCGGCTGCGACTGGGTGGACAGACTGTCACAGTCGCTGTGACGATGACTTCGCATACTGGATCGACTTGCGACCGACGCGCGCCCGGAGATTCACCTCCTCGGGGTTGAATTTACGAAGGAAGAGGTCAGTAGAAGTCGGAAGAAACTGGTTTGATTTTGCAACAACATAAATATGATGTCTGTCAATCACATGATGAAATTTCTCCTTTTCCTAACGTGAAATTTCGTGATGACGCATCTATATTCGCGCATACACTGAGAGAAAATATATCCAAGAAATGCAAAATATTTATTTCACGGGTGCTAATAACATATTCGCTTATACTAGTGTACACATTTATATATTGCACTGTAAAAAATTTTCTATTGAATTTAACGTCTCTTACATGTCCCAATTTATCCACTCCAATTTTTGTGTCAATTCAACGGGGTTATATGTTTAAACAAATAATACAAATTCTAATATGTCGGAAATTAACACAAAAACATAACATTTGAACACTATTGCATTGTTTTAATACTTAAAAACAATAAATATGCACACCTCGTAGAGCAGTTACAAAAAACACAAGGACAATATGTTAAATTGACACGCGGGTATGATTTAACAGAAAAATTTCTACGCAGAGGTCGGCTTCTACACAAATATAAAATGTTTTATGTTAGAAAAAATATTTTTTGGGGATGAGAAGATAAACATTTTTTTGAAACTTTGACTTTTCATGAAAGCATTCGTTCATTCTGTTTAAAAGAAAGAATTTAGATCGAGGCAAGTATGTTATTGGTACCCACTGAATAAGTATTCTTTATTCTTCGGAAATTCCTTCTCTCGGTGCAGCAATGCTTGTTCTTTGACTTGAGTTGATGCCTGAATCGAATAGTTGAACGTGTCTAAACGCGTGCACAAGAGTATCTCTGAGAATGTTAAAATCGTGAAAAGGAGAATAAGAGAGACCCGAAGCAACGCAACGGCGGAATTAACGAAGCTCTTGTTTAAAAAGCGCGCGTCGATAACCATCCGCCGACGTCCGCCCACAATGCGTCTTGTCTTCGACCTCTCATTATCAACGGGTAAACGCGCACCGCGGGATACCCCGTGTACATTCCTCGGTTTACTGACTCCGCATTCTTTGATTGACCAACAGATACGTACGCGGACGCGCGCAGTTTATTACTAAAAGCCGACCTAAGAAGCGCGTGAAAGATAGAGAGAGAGAGAGAGAGAGAGAGAGAAAGAGAGAGAGAGAGACGCAGGCGGTAAGCTTTCAAAATTCAGGATTTATTTATTGGACTGAGACGTCAAATCGTGGCGCTACCGCTTCTCCAGCTTCGCCACATTACGGCCGGCTCGTAAATATGCAGACGTGCGGCTTATTAAGCAGGCAACAAGACGACATAGTTGCTGGCGGTCGACGCAATCGCAAATTTATTCGCGCACGGGCGTTCGCAGACCTCTTCGCCGTCCTCGTCCTCGTCCTCGTCATCGTCGTCTTCGTGGCTCCTCGTCCACGGGGTTGCGTCATCGCGTCATCGTCTTCATCGCCGTGCCGGACCCGTTCAGGACGACGCGAACCAGGCAGGTACGCGATGTACGCGAGAGAGCGCACGGGTTATACATCGCGGATGGATATATATTTGCAAGGTACGTGTATTTACCTGCGGAAAGGAGGCCTGGTGGAAGAGGTCGGCCGAGAGGTCGCTCGGTAAATTGGTCGCTGCGGCGTTACCGTTGATCTACGGCAACAGACGCGATAGTTATGGAAAGGTTACCGCGGAGCGTTCGATAAAGCGTCGCGCTGCCTGTCCCCGGGAATCCGCGACGGCGGGGAACGAATCGTAAATCGCGGAATCGCAACCGCTCGCTCGCTCGCCCGCTCGCTCGCTTGGCCGCTCGCGAGCGGCCGGGAGGAGAGAAAAAAGGAGTACCTATACCCAGTCGAGAGCGAGCGAGCGCACGAGAGGGAGATCATCTCGGAGAGCGCGATGCGCGCCGTGCCGTTTCCGTTTTCCTGCTCTCGGGCCCGATGCCGGGCACGAGCTGGCTGCGGATTTTTGCAGAATCCTCGACGTATTCGTACACCTCGACGAGAAACGCAAAATGATATTTCCTCGAGCGACGGGTTTATGAAATTGAAGATTAATAAAAATGGTTCCATTTGTACAAAATTTGTAAATGACTTCGCTTTAAGCCATGTTAATGTGACCAATTAAATCAATGGTACGAGGTCGTTACTTTGGTTTGCTTGGTTCACACTGCCAGACACAATCTTTATTTGTTTATAGAACTGTTGGATTGTGTGAGTAAAATAATTTTGGATCTCACAGGTAAGATGAAACAATTGTATTGTATGTCGATACTGAGAAGGAAGCGAGTTAATGAGACTTGAACGAGCAAAATTTCTTCGAGCGAACGTTCAGTCGATTGAACGAGTTACATCTTCGCTGCAACGAGAGTTAAGCTTGATCTACAATGTGTTCTTTGCTTCCTGTTTCTTTTTCTTTATCTCTTTCTGACTCGAACCTTAAGTTTTAAGCCAGAAAAAGACGACAAGAAACAGAACGCAAAGAGCATATTGTAGATCAGGCTTTATCCATTGATTCAGTCAGAAACTATATCAACGCAACTTATTGTTGCGCTAACAAGTAACGTTTGTTCAATAGACACAATATTTCTTTGAACGCGGGTGACTGACGATTTCGTCGATCTAATTGCTTCCTTTCCTCAATGCATGATTTCATGAAACAACGTATGTATCGTTTCGATCTTCTGCGATCCTTGAAATGTTTTTCATTTCACAAAATTGTAACAGCGTAGAAATACAATTGTTTCGTTTCGTAATCCCGAGAAACCCGAGATCACTTATTACACAAACCAATGTACCTGCAATGTTTAATTGTCGCGGGAGTCGTCGAGGAATACAGATCAGAGACGCGTTCTCTCCGGGAACTTGAAGCGGCGCGTATGTAAGGGGAACAGACTACGGTACATTTGTGAACTTCATCCCGAGATGAGAGAACCGAGTTGAGAGAACCGAGTTGAGAGAACCGAGCAGCGTGTAATGTTGCAACCGCATTCGCGAGGTAAATCCCTTGACGTAACGTACTCCAATTCCTCGCGTTCTAACCGTGAGAAAATCTTTTGTTTAATAAGTACGTTTCTCCCTCCCCCTCATCTCCTTTCCCCGTGCCGTGCCGTCTCTCTTGCTCCTTCGTCCTGGCCGGATCGGCTTTCCGGTACACCCACGCTCGTGTCATCGATATATCACGCGAGCGCATCCAGGGGATTCGGTGCGAGAGCGTACGTATGTACGTATGTACGTACGGTACGTGCGGTACGTACGACGAATTTGGCCTCAGGCCGAAGATTCCGCGATGTTCTCGATTTACGAGAGAACGGGCAGACCTTTTTTGGAGCGAGTCCCGAGCTGACATATGCACGCGAGAACGCGCGAGAAGAGGAGGCGAACGAGCGAGGCGATACGCCTCTCTGAGCGTGTGCGTGAGGCACATTTCCCAGGCACGCCGAATGTATCGCGCCGTGCCTCAGCGAACTTCATTGGCCGCGAGTGAAATCGAGACGGAAGTGCGCTCGGCTGAAAAATGCCTCCGACATTCTTCCCTTCTTTATTGCGCCCTAAAAGCCCATCGTTCTTTACCGTAAACTTTAACTCCCAACTTCGCCGTTTTTATCGCGCCCTAAAAGCCCTCTGTCCTCCGCCATAAATTGCGAGCTAATTTGGCCGCAGCCGACTTTACCGTGAATCGCAAATTCCCCGGCGAGAGAGACCAGCCTAGCGCGCCGACAAATTTGCTTCTTGCAGTGAAAAAGTCAGCCGCGAAATATGTTTCTGTGTGTATTCGTCTGTTCTCTTCGTTTATCTGGCACATGTGAGGAGTCACGCGGGGATCAGGAATCGCTGTCGACTCTGTTCCCGCCGAGTCCGGCGCGGCCGATACGCGTAATCCGTCGCGGGTCAACCGCGTCGCGTGGGAGTCACGACACGGTTGCTGGACGTAAACGGGGCAGGCTGTATTTCCACATCGGATCGTGTCGCACACACTCCGATCGCTAACGTTAACCGCCGTCGCCGCCGACGCACTCGCGTCGCGGAGCCCTTGATTCTCGAACCTTGCGTCACTGTGTATCGGCGTTTCGAAAAGTTCTTAGAAAGCGTGAGTAACAAACGTCGCTCGCGCGAATAATAAAGGAACGACAATGTTCTCGCGCTTAATCCTACAAGTTGCGTAAATGCTGGGCATGAATAAATTTCACCCAGTACGTTTTCTCACAACTTCCGGAAAAATAATTGAAACTCAATTCTTTTCTTTTTTTTATCGATATGGAAAACATCGAGGAATATGAATTTTTTTTTAATGTTGCTGCACTGAAAGAAATGATTCGATAAGAAATTAATAAACGGATATTTCCGGTCAAAATACCGATAAATTTTTGTATCCGACCCATCCGATGAGAAATTTCGGTTCACAATTTTTTGTTCGGTCTATCTGATGAAATGCTATTATGATCGGAAGTATTCGATTAAATTTAATCGGATATTTTGATCGTATATAAAAATTCATCGGTATTCTGATCGGAGATACCCGTTTGTTAATTTTTGATCGGATAATTTCTCTCAGTGTACGATTCAATAAGGTTGAAAAAAGTAATAATGAAAAAACAAAACACACGCTCTTAAGAACGGAAACATTTGAAAAGCTGGTCTGACTATCCAGATTTAGGGTTCTAAGGTTAACGCCGCGCGTGCGTGTGTGTGTATGTGTGCGTGTGTGGATGGTAGGAAGGCATATAACGTAACTACAGCACGCGAGCGGTACTCCGTCGCGGTACAAAGCAAATATCAGCGCGTCGAGCGCGATCTACAACGTGCTAAAATCCAGCCGCTTCGTGAAATATGATTCGCCTGCGTGCGCGTGCGCGAGAGAGAATTTTCATACCGGTAACGCGATATTCGCAACAGAGGTGCGTCGGCCAGAGTCCCTCTCGCGCGCGCGGCTCCCCGCAAGCGTCCTCGCATCCTGGCGCGCGCTCTTGAATAAACTCGGTCCATTCTCGAGGAGCGTGTAACGGCGAGCAAACAACGATCGAGTGCCCGCAGCGAGAAGAGCGCGCGAGAGGAGCGAGGCAATATCGAGGCATCGTCGTAAGACCTACGCCTATTCCGGATGCGATCGGATCGAGACGCCATTAATAACGACGCACTTACCGATCCCATGGCAGGTGGTAGACCGCATGAAAGTCACGACCTGACATTTGCCTGGGTTGCCCGCGCCCGAGCGCGCGTCTCTCTCTCTACCGAGAGAGCCGATCGCGATGCGATTTTTGCGCGCCGCGTCGGCGAGAGAGAAGCGAGGAGAGCAATTTCAAGTGTAACGGCCACGTCGCGCCACCACCGATGTGCCGCGCGGATCTTAGCGCGCGCGCGAGCTGCGTACCTTCGCTTTCTCTCTCCTCCCCCCGCATCGTCCCCCTCCCCTCAGCCCTCTCTCGCCGATCCCTAATCGCCTTTTCACTTTCAACGACGTGTATCGACCTCTCTGTATTTTCTCGGGGATCGACCGTCGCCTTCTTCGGCGTTCCGAACAGCCTCCCGCACTCGAATTTCACGCCGACGAGCGTTATATACTTAGTATAGACACGTACACTTACAGAGACAGACCGCACATGCCTATTGGAGGGCTGGAGTCAGCACTTGGTAAGAGAGGGCAATAGAAAGTAAGATGCTCTTGTCTATACAGGAGAGTCGATTTTTCATTTTTTAAGCTCAAACTCTATTTTAATGATGGACCTGATATGTTTAGACCATTTTTAAGCTTAAATTCAAGTTTAAGTTAAATTTAAAAATCGACCCTAATTGTCTAGTTGATGAAGAAAACAAAAGTGGAAAAGCAACCATATAATCAATGAGTTTTTTTTTTCTTTCATTGTATTTTTCTATTCCCTCTCTCTCTATCTCTTTCTTTCTCTCTCTTGTTTCGCTTACATCGTCCCTTCTCATCCCGGGTCTACAATCTTGCTTACGGCTTACAACTTAAAGCAAGATTGTGGACTTATAGTTACAGTACTGTGTAACAGAGAAAGCACCTTACTCAATGTATATCCGCCCTATACAAGAAGAATACGCAATCTATCTTTGTAGGTCGATGGTCGCGACCCTTCACGCCCAGAAGTAATGGCGCATCAGGACCTTTGAATTTGTTCAACGGCAGGACGAGAATCCGTGGAATCTCGAATGACATTTCAACAATGGCTTACGCTGATAAATTTGCGAAATCGATGAAATTCCTCAGCGACCCTCGGCGCGCACAATTTTCCACGTTCGAGGCATAAATCACGCTGTATGTGTGTTACGCGCCGTAATATTTTGCCCGCGGTACAGCCACCTTTACGACACGGTGATACGTATTGTAATCGCATATCGTACTTTAGTGGATCGCGCGGAGCGAGCGCGCGGATATCCCGAGGCGCGCGTTTACCTCTCGAGAAGTCGAGGACACGAGGCGCGCATCGTTGTGAACGAGCGACAGCGGGTGGTGGTGCGTATCGGGACCGCTTCGCGGCGTGTGCGCGCCAGTTCGCGTGCCCCTCGTGACCCCCGAGTGATTTTACAAGTTCGCTCTTCCTCCTGGCAACCGCTCACAGTGCCCGCCTGTCCACCCCCGCCGTCCTCGCCGTTGCCCTGAATCCTAGACCCATTGAACGCAGCGAGAGGAAGGATCGCGGCGAAAGAGCACGAATGGATAGATGGATGGATGGATGGACGGATGGATAGATAGATGGATACGCGCGCGCGAGAGTCGCTCGCTCCTCTCTTAGAACAATCGCTTCCTTTCGTTTCATCAAGTCGATCGCCCCGGCTTGCCATGGGCGACGCCACGCGCACGGCGATGGCTCTCGTGCTCCGGCTCCGCAGAATCCGTAACGGTACACACACGAACAGGGCAATGTTGTTGTTCGCGATATTGGAATTATATTCGCGCACGCCGACTGATAGGATCTCCCAGCCGCGGTTTTGCCCACTCGTTAAATGCGCTCACTCACTGTCTGTCATCGTCCGCGCTAAGAGAGGGTGGTTTCCGCGCCGTGGGAAATTATCTTCTCTCGGCAATGTGCGCGTTGCCTTGAGTCTTAATAATGTAAAGTCCATTGCGCGCTTTGTATATGTTTGTGATGAGATGGACAAATTAATCATTAATTAATTAATATCTCTCAGTGAAGCAGAAAAATTAATTCTACCATGCAGTGGCCGTATTTTTGTCTATTAAATGATTTCTTTTGTTTATTAAATGTACTTGTCTGCATTGAGAGAAGGTAGTTCTCATGACGTGAGAAATTATCTTTTTTCGTACACGTTACTTTATGCTTCGAAAATAAAAAGTTCATTGCACATTTCGATGAGATGGACAAATTAATTATTAATTAATTAATATCTCTCAGTGAAGCAGAAAAATTAATTCTACCATGCAGTGGCCGTATTTTTGTCTATTAAATGATTTCTTTTGTTTATTAAATGTACTTGTCTGCATTGAGAGAAGGTAGTTCTCATGACGTGAGAAATTATCTTTTTTCGTGCACGTTACTTTATGTTTCGAAAATGTAAAGTTTATTGTACATTTCGATGAGATGGACAAATTAATTATTAATTAATATCTCTCAGTGAAGCAGAAAAATTGATTCTACCATGCAGTGACCGTATTTTTGTCTATTAAATGATTTCTTTTGTTTATTAAATGTACTTGTCTGCATTAAGAGAAGATAGTTCTCATGACGTGAGAATTTATCTTTTTTCGTGCACGTTACTTTATGCTTCGAAAATGTAAAGTTTATTGCAAATTTCTATGAGATGGACAAATTAATTATTAATTAATTAACATCTCTCGATGAAATGGAAAAATTAATTCTCCCGTGCAATGGTAGGCGTATTTTTGTCTGTTAAATGCATCTGTTGTTTGCACTAAGAGATAATGGCTTTTGTGACATGACATCCTCTCTTAACGCAGACAGTTGCATTTTGGCTTGTTTATTAAATGCGCTCACTGTCCGTGCCATCGTTCGCGCTAAGAAAGATGGCTCTCTCGCGCGAGAGAAGAGATCATCCTCTCCCTGCAAAAAAGTTCTGGCTGGAACTTTTGCGACGCGAATCGATATATGGTTTACCGGTTTCCTCGGAATTCTCTTCCTGCTCTAGCGGTACCGATCATAGGAACGTCGCGCGCTCAAAACGAATGATGATAATAACGCGTTCCGACGGCGGCGCGTCGTATTAATTGCCACGTGTCCGCGCGGGCGATACCTCGACGCGCGTACTCCTCTCGCCGTCGCGTCGTCACACCGTCGCGACCCGATATCAAGAGATTTTTACAGCTGAGTCTCCGTTAAGGCTCATTAGACGACGCCGGCGAGCGCGCCTTCGTTAACCGCTAATTTCGGAAAAAGAAGGAAATAAGATGGAACGAGCGGGAGTAAGAAGATAATCACCTGTTAATAGGCTCGTCGTATGCGCGGGCTTACGTAAGATGGTCGGAAAAATATTAACGGGGGATGGTGAACGCGAGAACGCAGACTCGACTTTCCAGTGGAAGAATAAAAGGAAGGATCCGCGAGTAGCCTTGAACTCGTCGCTGCAAACACCTCGTGCAGTTAACAGCTCCCTTGTTTATTACCGCAATGTCGATCGACGTCCACTTTCTGCACACGTCGGAATTTACATGCCGATACTGTAAGTTTCTCGAATAGATATATTTTGGTATTTAAAAGTTAAAGTGTAATCAACTGGCATGCTACATATGCCTAGTCAAAAGATCGAATCTTCACACGTTGCAAGCGCAAAAACGGAAGAGTAAACTTCGAGCGGCGAAAAGAGCGAGTAGAACACGAGCTTCAATAGAGAACGGTTAAGTTTGAGAACAGAGAAATCGTCTCAGATTTTGCAGTAATATTTTGAGGAAAAACATTTGGTGTATTTGTAACTATTGTGACGTAGAAGAATAATTACTATAAATTATGATCAAAGAAACTATTGTTTTTTTTTATTGAATTCTACTATAATGTTAGTGATAATAATAAAAATTGCACGCATGATATATACTACCATTTTACTACAAAAAATATAGTTGAGGCCAAAAATATCTTCAATTTTTGTTAGATAAACCATTTTTTTCAGTGTATAATATGACGAAGGATTGTAGAGTATGTCAGTGCGTGCCATATTGGACGGAGGGCGATCTAAAGAAACTGATCAGCGAGCAAAGGCGAAGGACTGTCTTTGTGTTGTCGCGTTGCGATAGAAGGCAATTGTTAGATTGTATCGACCGGTACTACTCAGCATTAAATGTGATTGTGTTATCGACAAGATTGCTTAATTTGATTTGGAGACTAATCCGTATACCATTCTACAAAACACGCCCTCGAGCGGAGTGAGAGGAAAAGAAGGATGGAAAAAGTAGGGCTACACTAAGAGGAAAGAATGATTAATCTAAAATTACCGTTATTTTAGGTCCCAAGTTCTTACACAATAATGTTAGTAGTAACATACATACAAAATTGTTGTCACTAATATTACAGTAGAATTTAATAAAAAAAAAAACGGTTGTCTTAATCATTATTTACAATAATTATTTTCTACGTGTGTTATTTTCTGGTGTGTGTGTGTGTGTGTACGATTATAGTTACAAATACCAAACATTTTATTCTCACTGTACACTCTTTCATAAGCTTGCAATCATGAGCTTCGCCGAGCCGTGTTCTTTGCCGGTGCTACTCTCGGCACATCTCGCTCGAAGTGGTCCTCGCGTCAGAGAGCACCTATTTGCCAGAAATGGCAACGGGCACGGTGATGTGGAACGTCCGTGGAGGCCTTTACGTCGCTGTTGACCTTTACGCGTCTTCGGCGGCTGCGGAGAGAGCGATGGACCCGCATAACGCTCTCGTCGACTGGAGCAGATTATCTTGGCAGATCGCGAGCGAGCACCAGGCGAGCAGGGAGGAAGGCAGGTTAACGCTGTGGGCGATGGAGTGGCTGTCCGTGCCGCAGCCGTGTGCGGTCAACGCGTTATTTCGTTCGATCCTTACTGCCGCGCAGAATTCGCTCGCGACGGATTCGAGCGCGAAGACGCGACAGCGAGATCGTCCTCCGATTTATGCGCCAATAAAACGCGTCGTCGAATCGCCTTTACGACCCGGCAACGTGAGAGTCCCGCGTCTTCCTCTTATCGAGGAGATATTAATGGAGGCCACGCACGAGGTGCTCGCTCCTCGGGTTTCGTACTCGTCGCTGAGTTATCGCTGAATCGACGCCTCAATCTCCGCGATTACGTCGATTTCAAATATCAGCGCGGACACGTACGCCTCATTATTATTACCGCCTGGGCGTGATTTTTTTACGTGCTGGCCTCTCGTGCCGTCGTGAACATCGACACTTCTCGCTCTCTCGGAGTAGAGGCGGATAATTTACGCGCGTGTGCCTTCTGTTATTCACGTGGACGGTTTGTAGACTGACTGCCCTGAAAAATATTCCACGTGGATAAGCGTAGCTTGCGCAAAGCAGCCGCGAGCGACGCAGGAGCGACTTCGCGATATTTCATGAGGAAGGACTGGCTGAGAGCGTTTGTCCCGAGTATCGCAAGTTTTCACTCTTTGCCAATTGTTCTAATACTCTCTCGCGCATGGCACACCTTTTTGTAATCGAGCGTTGCATTACATTTAACTGGATCCCTTTAACCTGGAATCCTAAATCCCAAAAAGCTACGTAAACCCTAAATTAAAACTAACTAAACTTTAGCGTATTTTCATTTGCTCATAACTTCCAGAGAAATGATCGAAATTCAACCTTCTTTTTTTAATCGATGTAGAAAACATTAAGGAATATGAATCTCTTGATGTTCTTGCGATTCAATGAAGTTGAAAAAGATTTTAATGAGAAAATAAAACACATGTCTCTAAGACTTGATCTGCAATATGTGTCTTAAGCCGTAAAAATTGGCCAATTACAGTCGACTATTACAAGAAAAATCGGCTATAATTGACGAATTCTTACGACTTATGGCATATATTGTAAACGAGGTCTAAGAATGATAACGTGCAAAAAGTTGGATAAACGTCGCCCGAGTTTAGGATTCTAAACTTGAATAAAATCTGTCTTTGGCTCTTCTAAAGCCGTGAGATTCAACCGATCAAAGCTCCGACACATTTCGCTGTACATAATGATTAACAGCGGCGATTTCCGCTCCGATGACTAATCCTCGAAGCAAGACCAATAGCGGCGCGACACTCTACCTGTTCCTGAGCGCACGTGCATCCCCCACGTAATCAAGTGCCGAACATGGCACTACGCTTTGTCGCTTGTCCGCGTACTGATACGCATGCGCAAAGTTGGCCCTAGAGAGTGCGCAGTCCCAGTGCTCAGCACAATGCATAAAATTTTAATTTTTTAAAATTACTTTTCACTTTAAAAATAATAATAAACAGTAGATAGTGAAAACCGTAGGTGTCCTTCGGAACGCGCGCCTTTTATATCGACGAATAAACTGCGGGAATGAATTGCACGGAAGGATACAGAACGCTCATCTGAGTAAGATCGGTGTGCTGAGAACGGATGTCGCGAAAACCTTATGGAAATTGAATTTCGATCGAATTAGCTGAAGATTTGATATGTTATAGATCTTGTCGTCCTGATAAAAAGTCTCCACAGATACGACCTCCTACAATGAACCGTTTGACCTCTACGAGGCGTCATTTTTCAAAACAGGCTAATACTACAATATCTTATTTTCAATGGGTACGGTGCATTCCTACATTATTTGTACTTTCTATATATTTTTTTAAGTAAAAAGTTATAAGGATAAAAAGGAAAGTTGTATTGACTTGATTGCTTCTCAAAAGTCAGAGTGCTTGATTATTGTGAGTCCCCTCGCCTCTCACTAATCGGGGTGCTTGATTATTGTGAGTCCCCTCGCCTCTCACAACGGCCTACTCAATATAAATAAAGCGGTTCTTTGCATGCACCCTATGATTGTGTCCATTTCTTTTCCCGCTCTAGACATGAAGCAACACAGCATTGATTTAAATCTCTAAAATCAAGTTATTGACCTCGATATCTTTACTTTTTTGTAAGAAGCAATAAAGTCAATAATATCCTTATAACTTTTTACTTAAAAAAAATATAAAGTACAAATAATGATGTAGGAATGCACCGTACCCGTTGAAAATAAGATATTGTAGTATTTAGCCTGTTTTGAAAAATGACGCCTCGTAGAGGTCAAACGGTTCATTGCAGGAGATCGTACCTATGGAGACTTTTTATCAGAACGACAAAATCTACAACATATCAAATCTTCAGCCAATTCGACCGAAATTCAATTTCCATAAGGTTTGTGCGGGGTCCTTTCGGGTCAATTTCCTGAGCAGCGTCACTCTTTTGAACGAGCGCGCTTATGACGCCGCGTCGATCTATCGCGGGTGGTTTCGTGCGGCAAGCGGCCGCCTCAAGTCGCATTAAAACGAACGAGCTGATAGTAGCGGATCGGTGGAACGGTTATCGCGCGTATCGAGTTCCCGGCCGGTCGTTCCCGGCACGTGCTCCTCCACGCGCTTCCTGCGAGATCGCAGACACGAGACACTTGGACGTCGCCCGTACTCCCACGCGCGGGACCGTTGTGTACCGCCACCGCCACCGCCGCCGCCGCCGCCGCCGCCGCCGCCGCGGCCGCCGTTGCGGCGTACTGCTCACGCGGGCACGCGTGAGATCGCGCGTGCAACGGATGAGTGCGTATGGTAATGACAGGCCGAGAAACGCCGACGAGGCGCCAGCGGAAGCCCTCGGGCGATGCAGCCACCGATAGATTCTCCTCTTGAAAGTTACCGAGACGCGAACTCGCGTAAACGGCAATTTCGCGGCGGAGGGTGACTTCATTAGCCGCGTCCCGCCCGACTAGAAATTTATCCCATGGACCCTGTGATTGACCCAATCAATTTTCTGCTTCGCTGCAAGTTAATGTTATTATCGGGCCCTGATAAGTTACGTAACGCAGTGTGACAATCAGGATTTTATTAATAATGACTAGACGGAAGAAGAATCTCAACTTGTGTGACTGAATGGGGATCAGACAAAAAACTCGCTGAGAAGAAATAATGTATCTGTAATTGTGGACTGAAAACATTCCTCTGAACGTTCAGGTGCACCAAACTCGGTCGACTGAGAGCAACTAGCTCAGAAAAAAATTTATTAAATTAAGAAAATTTTTGGTAAGATATAAGCGAATTAGAAATTCTATTAACATCAACCGTTTGGCTCGTTCATATTTCACTAGAAATTTGTTTAAAATTTTGTTTTTTTTTTTGTTGTGGAGGAACCTCCTAAAGGAATCTTTCTGTTCCTACAGCCGAGCTTCTCATCTAGTTCCTAGGTAACGAAAAATCCAATTACACCAACAGAATTGTTTTTTCATCGTGCATCAATAATTAGGATGTTATTATAATAATTAAAATCGATAATATCCTTGTACAAATCAGATAAGAGACTGACAGGGGGGACTTGATCAGAACCTAAATTTTTAGTCAGATGTCCCATGGTGAAAAGTAGTGGCGACTCTAATGCTTCCACAAGAATCGTGAATTTGGCACGGCAATTAGAAACTTTCCTCTGTATTTCGGTATTATCTAAACGTTAATGCCGCGAGGTCGTAGAGAGATTGAAGCGTCTTGGACGAAAAATTTCAGATATTATCTGCGCGTCAAACAACTTCGTCGTATTACTTTTGAATCTTAATTGACGCGTTTAGTTTTATCGGTAATGCCATTTGGTAAGTATCCTCGGGCCTACGTAGCCGTAGAAAGAGTCTCATCGGCGACGAGATGCTAATCGCAGGCACCACCGTGAGAAAGTCGAAGGTATTAGAGCGAGGGACGAGAGAGTCGTCTCGGCGTCTAGCGAAACGCGTCGGCCGCGGTAAATAAACGCAGCCCGCGAACGCGGCGACTCGAAATTAAGATTTTTCGCTGCTCAGCCAACCACACATCCGTTCGCGCTTTTCAATTGGCACCGCGGGGAAGTTAACACCTACGCCCCCGCGACTTTACGAGCGGGCTATTTCGCGTCGTGGCCACGGCGCGCGCGCGTCATTCTTTTCTCTACCTTTACAATGTACAGGAGATCGATATCGGGCCCCGAGTATCGAGACTGTATCGCGTTTCACGGCTGCGCGAACCCGCTCTTTCTTCGAGCCCGCTCTCGCAGGGCACTTGCTGCACGCGCGGCTGATATTCAATTTACACCCACGGATAACGAACTCGGTTCGCGAGAGAGAGAGAGAGAGAGAGAGAGAGAGAGAGAGAGAGAGAGGGAGAAAGAGAACGAGTTCCCCGCGTCGTCGATTAGTTCGACCCTGCCGTTGTCGTTTTGATTTATCGGCAAACACACCGCGCGTCCGGCAGAAAGGGAGAAAGAAAGAGAAAAAGGCAGAAAAAGTGGTCGCGCGATTCGGTAACGCTATCTAGCGCGAGGATTTACGGCGCGTTTAAAACCCCTGTATAAGGTATGCGGGGAGTGCACCAGGAAGAGACGAGCGGGAAAGAGTAATGGTAAAGAGAGCTCGTCGGTGCAAACTGTACCTGCATTGTGCCGCGAGGCAGCGCGGTAATGCCAACTTCACGAGTTCGCGGCCATAAAATCGTGAATTATTAACACTAATATGTAACACCGCGTGCCTGCCGGTACAATCGCGTCGCAAAATCGAGGTTAAACGCGTCCGTGCCGCGGCGTACCGATTACACAGTATTATCTGTAAAATGTATTCCGCCAGCACGAGAGAGAAAGAGAGAGAGACTCTTAACAGACGAAGCTCTTGTGGCCGTCGTGTGCTCGACTAAAGAGTCATTTGCGCGAAACTGGGCGACTATTTTTAGAATACCGCTAACGCGGCCGTGTCACGTTCGAACTATTAACTCCAGGAGGATGCGAGTGAGAATTTCCTCACGCGAATGACCACGTACGCGCCACGCACCGGCAGCCCCGGCACTCGTCAATTAAGCGTCGCTCATTTCAACGTCCATCAATCGCGAGCGTGCATTATCTGGAACGTCTGGGGGAACAAGAGGTCGCGAGTCCGCGGCCTTCCGATTGCACGCGAGACGTCGACGCGACCAAGTATTGAGCATTTTAATATAAACTTTCTTTGATCAAAATAATCGGCAAATCAACGATTAAGATTAGTGAAAGTCGTCAAGTATAAAATCACAAATATAACGACTGATGAAATTAATTATTAATCAGTGTACAATCACAACCGCATTAAAGTTTTATTGATAATCCATTTTATCGGCCGATGGAATTACGTATGATGTTATACACGACGATTACTTTGATGATTGATCCGCCGATTATTTTAGTCAGGAATTTTCATTGTCGCGACGTCGTCGACCCGCCGACGTTCACGCTGATACCCCGAGAAAATCTCATTGAGGTCACTTAAATCCACTAATTTCGTGAAGAGAGACAGAAAGGGAGGGAGGGAGAAAGAGAAAATAATACGAGAGACTCAGAGCGCGGCTTGCAGCAGAAAACGGTCGTAAGATTGTCGCGGAGGAAAATCGAGGTCGAGTTTGTACAGCCGACTGTACCGTCGCGTCTCGGGCTCTCCGCTGGTGGTTTATATAGCCGGTCTGTTTACGCCTCTCTTGGGTCGCAGCAGAATGTAGCGCTGGGTCATCGTGAATGCTGATGCGTCACGTATGCATTTTAGTCCCCCCGTCGTGGGACACGAAAGTTTCGCGTCGGAGCGCGCGCGATCATTTTCCCCGCGGCCGCCTCTTACGATCTCGGAGACCCGCTGTCGCAGCTTCTATCATCTCTACAGTATGATCGACCGATGAATTAAAAGTTGAACAGAAAAGAGATCAGAACCTAAACTACGTGTCGCGACAACGATAAATGCGTTTTATCAATTGCACGCGCTTAAACGAAGTCTAAATCGTGAGTACGAAATAATAATGTAATTATAATTATATTAATGAGATGCAATCGGCTTAAAAGAGCGCGGAACAGAGTTGAACGAACGATGAAATTATACGTGTTCGTTGTCACCCGTAACAAATAATCGACCATTAACGTTCTCTCTCTCTCTCTCTCTCTCTTGTTCTCGTTCTCGCTCTTGAATTAATGAGAGCAGGGGAGAAATATTTAATCCATTTAGGCGTCACGCGCAGGGCAGCGCTCGTGATACCGGCGGTACCGGCTAATTTAATTTCGCGCATTATATCGCCGACATTAAGATCGGGGAGATGCGTTTAGCAATGCCACGGTGCATTAAGTGTAAGTGGAACGGCGCGAAAGCGGCGCATTGTGCGCGAGGATCGGAAGGGGGCACACGTCACGCTAGAAAATGTCTTCCTGAAGAAAAGGGAGAAAGGGTAGAGGTGGGCAATAAAATCGGGTTATTATCCTTATTATCGTCCGGCGTTGCGAAAGGGCGCGTAGGCAGAACGCGCGCGGAGTCATTGTCGCGCAATGCGCTCCCGCTCTGCGCTCGTAGATCGATCGAACGAGCGCGCCAACAATCGGGGTCGGCGATCGCGAATTAACCCCGCGACAACTTCCAACGTAGCGAACGACCTAATTTCAAAACGTCGTGCAGCAATGTTCCGCGCGTTAACATGCTTCAATTTTCACGCTTGCTACATTTTCTATATATAGAGAGAAAGAAAAAGGGAGGATTCCAGACTTTCCAGAATTATGCTTGAAATTCATTTTTGCGGGTTAACTCCGCGCGCGAGACAATTTCCGATAGAACCCAGAACTCAATTTTAAGTCATCACATCTCGACTTCCGCGCTTGCTACATTTTCTACAGATTTCAGATTTCCCCACGGAAAATAAAGATTTGGTTGAATTAATCTGGTCGAATATGAACGATCCAGAAATTCCGATTAAAGTAACCCGAATTCTGTTTAAGTTAACAAGATTTTTGGTAGACTAATCAAACATGTCTGGTTATTTAACTAGACATGTTTGGTTAAATAACTAATTCGGGTTACTTCAATCGGAATATCTGGATCGTTCATATTCGACTAGATATTTTGTTAATTCAACCAAATCTTTTTTTCCGCGCCGGAATATTTTTTAAAATATTTTTTCCGCAAATTAACCTCACGATAATCCCCAACAGAGCCAAGAAGCCAACTCATTTTCACAGCGTCGTGAGCACACTGTACCATTGAACACTGTACTGTATATTAACTCACCTTAATTTTCATTCTTATATACATTTTAGAGAGAGAGAGAGAGAGAGAGAGAGAGAGAGAGAGAGAGATCAGATTTTCCAGAATTTTATTTCTGGAATTCATTTCGCGAATTAACTCCACGACAACTTCTAGTAGAGCCAAGAACTCAATTTTGAGACATCACGTATTTACGTTGGTCATTATTCTGTACGTTAACACGCCTCGATTTTCGCACTTTCTACATTTTCTACAGAACCCAAATTTTCCAGAATTCCTCTTTTAAAATTGCTCTTGAAATGAATACTATAGAGTCTGACGAGATGAACGTTCGGCGGGACGATCGCGGGAGGAGGAACGTCGAAGGCGTTCAGTGTGCCATCGACGGAGATCGAATCGCGCGTCACGTCGCGCACAGCACGAGTTATTCTCATCGTCGCGGCGCGACACCCAGCCGGGCACACAGCTGCGAGAGCAGCCTTATTTACTCCGAGTAGAAAACGCCTGTAGAATTCGAGCGCGTCCGCCGAACGCGAAAGACGACCCACTCGAACGCCACTTGTCCCCGAGAATTCCAGGACAAGTGGCACGACTCTACGAGTGCACGACGTGGCCGAAGCCACCGTATGCAAGGTGAGGTAAAGAGTGTGGCCGCTCCTCGTACTCTTTCCTCCTCCTGCTCCTTCTTCTTCTTCCTTCTTTCCTCCTGCTATGCTCCCCGCTTCGCCGGCGCCCTCGCCGCGGAGGGAACCGTGAGGAATACGCGAAGCGTGCACGGCGAGCATTCAGGTGAAGCGGGTTAATATCTCGACATTGTGGACACAAGTAATGGGGGCCTCTGTGCATCAGGAACGGTCTCCGCGTCCCGACTGTGATGCTTTCAGTGGCTCTCATCGGTCCCAATCAGGCACGAATTCCCTCTGTGTTTCCGAATTTCACCCCGGCGCACCCATCGTCGAAGACTTGCCTCTCCTCGACACGCACAGGATCCGCACGGGGCCGCGATAACGGGATCACGGGAAAGAAGAGATCACGCTTCTCTTACGAAACGCAAGCGAAAGGGCTTCGAGGTGCGCGTCCGCGCAGAGGCGTAATCGCGGCGTCTGGGCAAACAGCACCTCTTCGGCTTAAATGAACTATACGCGCAATCTCGCCGGCCGTTAAACCGTGACCGCCGACCGTGATGCTTCCACCAGCGGCGATACTCCCCGAGCGATCTCAAAGCCGCTAAATCGATTCCGTGCAAATCGACGAAACGCAGGGAAAGAACAAGCGTCGCGGCCGCGTGTACCCGTGACTTATGGGGACACGCGCGCGAGTGGGCGTCGTTGCTCGAGCCAGCCGTCGCGTTCGCGCGAATTCGCAACGTCGAAGGGGGCCAGCACAGCCTTCGACACCTCGGAGCCTCGCGTAGGTCGTATCTAACGCGCTGCTCTCTCGCTCTCCGCAGCTCTCGGTAAACGGCTCTCCGCGCAGCGCCGGCCATGGAACATAATGCGCCGGTATCGCGGCTCGATTTAAATTTATACGGCCGGCGCGGCCGTGCGTCGTCCATTCGCCGCAATGACATCCGGCCTGGGTCGCGGCCGATAGAAAGCCGTCCTGTCGGAGACAATTGAAATATCGTCGTCGAGGGACAACGCGACGGCACGCGGTCGGCGCTAACGCAGCTTCGCGCGCGCACGGCTTGAGCGATTTGAGCTGTTAACGCGTCTCTCGGCCTTCGTTGCCGTCCGCTGCCTGGAGCGGGGTGCGACAACGCTGACAAACCGGCCCGGTTTGATCGACCGGCGCTTATTGACGGTCGTTAGAAGCGCGTACACGCGGCTTGCGCATTCGACAATCCGCGCTCTCGTCTCCCTCGCACGTGCGGCGCGCGCGCCGCTATGGGAAATTAGTCGCGACTCGTTTTCCCTCGCCGTGTCGTCGCGCACGTCCGATGTTTAAAGCGTGGATCTCGTTTATTCGCGTCTCCGCCGTGCGCATCCGCGTCTCATTACGAACCGTTTGTTCGGGAAATCGCGTAGCCGCGAGCACGCGTTACTTTCTCTTCGAACATGACGGGCCCGGCGACCCGCTCACGCTGCTCGCGCGATGCACCTGCGAGTCCTCTATCTAATTACTATCCGCGACGGTGACAACGATCAGCGGCTTAACGCGCAAAATTGATGCGTAATAATTCCGACGTTGAGCGCATCTGCTTACGTGACCAACGCACGCGTATAATTTTAATCTCCGCCAAACGCGTCTCTCTCTCTCTCTCTCTTTCTCTCTCTCTCTGTCTGTCTCTGTCTGTCTCTATCTATCTCTGTCTGTCTCTCTTTCTCCAGCTGCCGCAGCGTGATTAGCAAAAACTTTCCCCATCCTAAATCCTAATCTCGTTCCTAATGAACTAATTACACCGCGATCGTCAAAGTGACCGAAGCCGCCAGTCGGATGAGACGTTATTACGAACGCAACAAACCGCGTCGTATGCGCGAAGAGTACACGTACACGCGGCGAGGAGAGTGTACAACAACTGGCGCGAATGCAAACTGCAGAATTGACATTAGAAAGACCCTCCGTCGTGCTGGAATGATAAAAGTTCCCGGAGTTGGCTGGCTGGCTGGCTGGCTCTGGCAGCATCTCTCTAAATAATATTTCAGTTTGTTGCACGAGTGAAGCTCGCCGCGCGGGGAGAGAAGGACGAGAGATGACGCGAGCCGAGTGATTATTCAATTTATCAACGTGGAAGTCGGGCGAACGAAAATTGAAAACTCGACGCATTTCAACTTTCACCGTTTAGAGGATTTTACTTCGATCTGTTGGCGTCTATCTTCCTACGCGACTAGACGTTACCGCCGCGCGTCTTCCTGCGCGTCAAATGCGCAACGAAGCAGAAATCGCAAACTTATTAGACGCGCGCATTTATTTACCTTTTCGACTCGAAGACAACCGGCTAATCATCAGGGGACCTCAGCGAGAGCACCATTACAATAACGACATGTCTACCTCAGACGTTCCGCGCACAGAGAATGTTCTCTCTCTTTCTCTCTCCTCGAACTACGACATGACAGCGCGCGAGAGGCTCTCTAATGAAAAGGCTAAGCGAGCTTCAAATTAAATTTCCGCGAGCCGCTTACACCTACATCGCCGGCGCGCTCGTCGGGGCCGAGCGCGAGAGAATCGTCTCGCCGTTTCGGTTACGAAAATCTTATCCTGGAGGTAGTAGTCGATAGGCAGGTAAAAGCGGGACACGTTAAACGAGGATGAGATCCGTGTCGGATGGACCGCCTCGGCCGCGCTCTTCTGGGTACGTAGATCTTCGTGGGAACAAGGCGCGGAACGGCGCGGAAGGTATTAGCGTGCAGGGAGAGGTGTATATGAAAGATGTTTGTATTTTTGTGCGATGATGAATGACCTCACAACAGTCATTCACGACGAAATGTCGAAAGGACTGTCCTCTACGGACGAGGAGGGACCTTTGGCGGAGAAGCACTAATCCGAGAGAAGGTAAAGAAAGGCCGGTAAGAAGGGCAGATCGGCGCGACGAGAAAGGGATATCGACGGACAATGGCAAAAGCGACATTATTGGCATCACAAGTCGAAAATGGTGAGTTTCTCGCGAAAAATTGTTTCTTTGTCGGAAGCCCCTCGACGTTTTTCTTCTCATTTTATGCCACTACAAAGACAAAATCAAGGAGCAGCATATAGAAAGATAGAAAGATAGCAGATAGCTAGAGAGAGAGAGAGAGAGAGAGAGAGAGAGAGAGAGAGAGAGAGAGAGAGAGAGA